>NW_010336269.1:0-50703 GCF_000700745.2 Antrostomus carolinensis | reverse complement strand
AAAGAGCATAAAGAAACAAGAAAATAGTGCTGCTCAGTTGATGGGTAGAAATTGTAGTACACCAGAGACCTAGTTGTCAAGGTTTTTGATAGTGTAATAACAAAGGAGAGTGTTAAGGAGTTTGAAGAAAAGACAAGACTACAGTCTTGAGGGAAAACTTTATACCTTACAGAAGAATCCTTGGAGAAAGCATAAAGATGTTTGCTTGAAAAAGGAGTTGCACTGGAAGCTCACATGAATGATTTGCAATTCAGAAACAAGAAAACTACAGGGAGACTCAGAATTGGCCATGCAGGGCCTCAAAACTCAAGACAACTTCCCCCCCCCCCTGCCCCCAGGGGAATTTTCAATAGAATTTTTTTGAAAGAGTGCTTTGTAAAGGCCAGAGAAAAGAACACTGAAAACTGCTGAAGCAATGGACTGGAGATTGTATGGGTAAATCACAGACATGTTATGGAAGGCAACTTGGCAAAACTTAACTAGACACACAAGCTTAAGCAACCGAAAGCCACAGGAAAGAAAATGAAGATGATAAGGTCAGCTACTGTAGGTTTTAGAGTTGAACTAAATTAGTGGTCAGACAAAAAAATGACAGTAGAGGAAACCACACAAATGTTATTTCAGATAAAACAAGCTCAGTTCAGTGTAGAAGAAGCAGAACTGCAAGCTTTTTCCATGGAGCCACTAGCTGAATTTGTTTGGACTTGAAAACACTCAGAGATGAGGTACAGATAGAAAAGTGTGGTCTTGGATGTAGGATGGCACATGAAAATTGGAGAAGAGATCTGGAAAATTCTCCAAAACAACAGAGAGAGAAGAGAGAGGGCAAACAAAGATAGACGTGGAAGGTAGAATGGCATGGAACCACAGCAGGACATCAGTCAGTGACATCTGAGGCTGTTAGAGTGACTGGCAGGCATATGCAGATCACTCTTTGAACAGAAGTCACGAGCAACTTGGATGGCATTTCAGTGAGAGCAAAAGGGGGAAGATACATTCAGGAGTACGTAAGATGAAGCAGGAGAAGATGAACTCAGATAAAATTTTCAGGAAACTCCAGAGACAAAAGGAATATAGCAGTAGTTGACCTGCTTAGTTTTTGGATGAACATATGTCCGTGCACGTTCATTTCTTGATATGTAGGCTGATTCAAATTTTGACTTAAATTTTTGTTTGAATAAAGCCAAACTCTGCAGAAAATAACTTTTACAGGTGTTCTACTTAAGATAAAACTTGTGAAAGCTCTCTAGAAAGTCAAAGTTAGATCAAACTTTAGTATGTCCTCAGGAGCATTCCTGAGGGAAAGCAAGCCTCTTGTTGAGCCTACTTTGAATTCTGAGAAAATGAGGCAGCAAGAAAACAGTTTTAAATTTCATTTTTAAAGCTACCCACACAATCTTCTTAATACTCTGTTAACTGTCACAGATCAGTTGTTATACATCCAAAACACACTGACCCCCTAAGATAATACAGATCAATATTAGCCTATTGATAAAGACTGAAAGTAACACCACACTGCATTTGTAGTGGTTTCTGATCAGGATTCTAATTTTTTGCACTGCTGCAAGTTTGTTTGAGCCCTAGATATGCAAGCAAAGATACATAGGATCACAGGGAAAAAATAAAGTCTTTCTCCAGGCTTATTATTCTTTCAGCTCATGCAAACTGAAGCCAATTTGTGATAAGCCTATTAGAAATATGCTTTGCAATGAAATATATCCCACTCCCTACCCCCATAAACTGACATGTTGACAAGCTATGAGACATTAAACATGCTAATGTCAGTGGATCAGGCATTCCTTCTGTCATTATTAACAGCATTTCAGTGGTAAATCTGGCTTAACATATTGTATGTTGAGATTTGCTTTCCAGGAAAAGGATGCTATTTGACAAATAAGATAGAGCCAGATTACCCATGATAATACAAAGAGGACAGCAGGTGTATTTGGCACCTCCAGGCACCTGTCAGCTACAAGTTGTGGACTGTGCAGGAGACAGTAATTGCAAAATAGTTAAACTGCACCTTCAGCTGTGGGGCTGAACATGTCAAGGTCTTAAGGGTCCTCCTGAACCTTATTACTTGTAGAGCAGCAACAGAACATCTCATCTGCCTGAGAAACATCACCTCCAGAGGCAGAGGGGAACAAGGGGACCAGTGTCGAGGTAGATAATTAGTTTGCTGAACAATAGCTGTATAGCATAGTTGATCCCTTTGCATTGAATTAAGATATAGAGAGGACTGGAGTACAGTCCTAGTATTTTTATATGCTCTTGCCTTTTTTGCTTCCTATCCCTTTCTTAGCCACTGTCAAACTGCTGAATCACAGCACAGATCCAATATCCAAAAAGTCTGTCTTGGTTATCTCTTATTTTCAGTGTCTTTTTATTGGCCAAATCCACAATCAGAAATGTTCAAAACAAAGATATATGGACTCGCATATATTAACTAGATCTTTTTGTGGTGTGATAAATGTATCTTCCACCAGAACAGTAATTCCAATGGCAAATTTGTGAGTAAATCAGGATAATTAGTTAAATCAGTAGTTTTTTTGGCCCATGAATAGAAATCTTCATGCTCTTGCTACTGCTGAAAACAAACTGAGAATAACCATGTCCATGAGAATAACAATTTGTTCTGGCACCCTTTTCTTCCCCAGAGGAATCACCTTAGCAAAGATTTGTTAGCCTATTCATAGGTAGTTTAAACAATATTATTACTATTACAATATTTTCAGGAAGGTAAAAGTGCCATCCACTTGTGCCCAGGGAAAACAAAGGGGCTCAGCAGTTGCTAGCATGTTTCCACCGGCACCACAAGTAGGACCACCAAAAAAAAACCCCCAAAAACCTCAAGACAAATTCCTTATGATACTGTGTGCAAGTTGAAGAGGAAATATTATGAGAGCCTAAGAGGAGTCTATTTTAATGCACCATCCAGAAGCATTATTTCACCTGACAGTTATTCACAAGTTTCCTACCGGCTAAATATTTTGCAGATAAACAGACAGAGGTTTCAAACACATTTGGATTCTGCCTATTTAGCCTGGGAAAGGCTGTACTGCTGAGAAAAATGTAGACGCTGTAGGCTTTGGTATCATGTTCAGAGGAACAAGGTGGGTAGGTTAGGGCATTAGGCACTATTATACTCTAGGAAATAAAGAGCAGACTGGGACACAATGGAAGTGCTTCATTTTATTTTAAATGGGAATAGTTCCAAGGATAGGAAAGCCTTTGGTGCTTATGAAGGATTAAGCAGGGTAATGTGCTTTTTAAGAAGACATAAAGAGGTATGTAATGTGATATATTTAAGCCTAAATGATTTTTCTTAGAGTCTTCAATGAATGTCTAAGCAGGCATGACTTAGGCCTCTGTAAATTCTCTCTGAATAAATAAATTCTGCAAAAATAGAGATTCCTTTGACAGAATGAGATGCATATTTCATAACCTATGCAAAAAATGAAAATCAATTTGAGATACATGAAACACTTAAGAATAACAAAGGAAAAAGAAGATAAAAGTGAATATTCTCCAGAATAATCCAACTATATATATATAGGAATACGGCTACCTCCCCATCCATTTTGATTTGACAGAGCAGCAAGATAAACAACTGAATGATTTCCTACCTTCAATTCAGATCTTCAAGTGCTTTTTGTTGCCTTTTGAAAAAGGAAGAGATAATAAGTGGCAGAAAATATCTAAAGTGCCTGTGCTTTTCAGGCTGTGTCCTGTTTGAGGCATTTAAAACTCTACTCTCTCTTCAGGGTAAATCTACCCAGCTGCTCTCTAACCAGACCTGATGGTGTGTATAGCTGTTCGCTATGGATGGAATAGGAGTGCAAACACAATGATACGTATGCACCTGATTTACGAGAAGAACGGGACCAATAAATATCAAACCCTGAAAACTTACAATGGCACAATCTTCCCACCTTATTTCTCTTGCCTGCTCTGCCCTCCTGCCAGGAAAAGTAGGTTAAAGCTGTAGATTGCCTGATGCAAAATGGGCCTATGCAATCATTGTCATTTGGCTGCATTGTATTTCCACTCACACAGATGCCATTTCCCATGAAGTCACTGGTATAGCAAGCATGCAGTCCTGTGGAGTGACTGGGATGATGCCATGAGTAAATTGGCAGTTGATCCCCCTTCCCTTCCCCTTGTTTATATATCCATTAGTATTAAACTGCTTCTCTCCTCAAAATAAAAAGAGTGCCAGCTCCAAAAAATTGCAGAAGAAAAGCTAGACAAAACTAAAGGACTTTTATGATATAACAAAAATGTTTGGCAAATCCTCTTCTGTGCTGGCTGCTTGCAGAACCCATTTAACCTCAGAGAGGGTGCAGCAGGGAATGATATTAAAGAAGTACAAGTCCACTGCGTCCGTAACATCCTTCCTGCACACCTCTCTCCCATGACGGCCCCTCCTATCACAGTCCTTTCATGGTCATTAGGCAGCCTAGTGGAAACCCCTTTCCACACTCGTTAAGTCTCAGCCTTCACCTGGCTCTCCAGGAGCGTGTGCCGAGATTACGGCCTCAAAGAGCTTGGACAAACTGCTGTTCGGTCATGGTTAGTGCTGATTAATGGTAGAAACAAAATGAAGCACAGAGGGAGACCTGTTGGCTTAGCTTGTCCAGGGTTAAAATCTGCTTGAGTTAATAGCTCTGATGTGGCAAGTTAAATTTGTTCAAGACCCCGAAGAACATTATGAAGTATATAAATAGACCAAGGGGACCCATGAATTCTTTCCTCTGAAATGTTTTCCTTTTATTTAAAGTATGTTACATGGTTTAAAATCTCTGCCTTTTATCAGCTAAATTTTGAATATTACTTTTCCTTGCCTAAGATTAGCTTTTAGCATCACATTCTTCATCCAGCTTTCTTTCTGAGCAGGCCAAATAAAATCTCCCACAAGCTTCTGCGTGAACAGCAGCTGGCAAATATTTTTTTTCTGTCCTTTCTTCCTGTAAGGTGAAAGAAAGGGAGAAACTGCGCACAGATAAGTGGATGTGTATATTCTTTAGATTTGGGCCTGAGCCCTCTGATATTTTAAAATTGGAGCTGGTTGGTTCGCTAACATGCTGCAACTTGGTTTTTCAACATCAACATTTGCAAGTGCTTATTCCTGGGAAGCAGAGGCTTAGGAAATTAAAGAACTCCGATATTTCTGGTTTTGTAGGTTTTAGGATAGCAACTGCCATATTTTCAGGAATGAGAAATCAAAGACTGTAATCTGGAATTACCTGCCAGCATGATACACCAATTGTTTTTTTTCAGCTAAAAGCCATTAGTCAATACAGCTATTTTTGACGGGCTCTGTTTTTTGATTCTTCTGAAACCCTTAGTATAACTTGGGAAGGCAAACCAGAAGGTTTTTTTTATACAAAAGGCAAACCCCAGCTTTATCAGTCCCTTACAAACTGAGCTAAAATATATTTTCTAAAAAGAAAAAAAAAGCAATTTCCTCTAGCCAATATATCTTCAAACTGTCTTTTTTCCCCTTACTTTTCCAGCTTATGACTTTATCTAAAGGAGTTTCAGAAGTGCAGTTCCCCAGGGTCTGTCTTGCCTCTTCTTTCATGCTGTTTAGTCCTTCAGAGGAGAAATATGATCTCAGTTATACAGAGGGTGGATTATAGTGATTTCTAAAACTCCAAAGAATCCTTGTTATTTTGTAGTTCTTTTATTATCAATAGATCACCAGTGATTTCATCATTCTTTTTAACATATTCTTTTCTCTTACGTGTTTGTATCCAATGTGAAAATATCAGAAATTACAGGTTTTCATGGGAAA
This sequence comes from Antrostomus carolinensis, assembly GCF_000700745.2. Lineage (NCBI taxonomy): Eukaryota > Metazoa > Chordata > Aves > Caprimulgiformes > Caprimulgidae > Antrostomus > Antrostomus carolinensis. The sequence goes on along the minus strand of NW_010336269.1, from coordinate 44,906 downwards.
TGGACTTTGGTGGAGACAAAATACAGAGTTTGCCTGGATTTTTAGAAGTCTCTAAATCAAGCTTAAAAGAAAGTGAACACACAACTTCCTGGAGATTTGCTCTAATAAATCTTCACATTTTGAAGTTTAAAATAAAATCTATAAAACATGATATTCCTCAGATTCGATTTAAAACATAGAATATGAAGATACAATGGTAGAGAAAAAGTTTGTATACAGTCACTCATTAACTCATTTTCACTCTCATACTGAACCCTTTTCTGGACTAGTGTTCCATGAAAGTTGTAGCTGTCAACCAAAAACATGGGAGGGAACTATTGTGTTCACAAACATGACTACAAAAATTGATTCCTGCTTTCAAAGCATTTTCCTACTGCTAAACCCGATACAGAACGTGGCTGTAAGACTCTGCTTTAAAGTCAGATCATCTTTCTCTGTCTGTCTCTCTCAAAACATACATAACTCAGATCTACAACTGAAAGCCAAGATTTTCAGTGTCAGAAGTCTACAAAAATAAGTTAATCAATGTCTTGTATTCAAAGTGCTTTAAGCTTTATGCAGGATATTGCCACATCTTCTGGGGAAAGAAGTCCAGTGACCCTATTCCCATTCTGCATCCTGACAAATGCATTCATCTCTCATACCTATAAATCCTTTTCAGAGCAAACGCTCTAGGTACTTACATTTTAAAATGTCACAAGCTACATAGCTGAGAAGTTCCAATCCTCCATATTGATGCAATGAGCTTGCAGAAATTGGTACCAGGCATGATCACTATCTGGGTGTAAATGCATCCCTTATAGGTAAAAGCAATAACTAAGCAAATGTGGTGCTGCAGCAGAACATCTCCAACGGGAAGCAAAAAGTAAGTCATACCGGTACCTTTTGAATGCCTGCGGTCGACTCCAAGACGTTGTTCTCTGAGCCGTTACTTCTGTTAATCATCCGCCACATTTGGGAATACATGCTGTCCCTCTCAAAAGGATTCATCCCTTTCACTCGGACATGCTCATAGACTGCAGAGTCCAAGACAGTGCCATAAGGAATATCCGTCTGCCTTGAGAGATCCTGGAGAGACCTTAATTGTTGGTGAAGAAAAGAGACACAGGAGACTTGAAGCCACATTTTCAAGAGAAAAGAGCTGCAGGCAAGCAAAGGGCAACACATAGGAAGACGGTTGTCAAGCCAGCTTCTTTTGTAGTTTTTGGTTGTTTTTTTGTTTGTTTGTTTGTTTGTTTTTTCTTAAAAGACAAAGCAAGACTGGAAAATTGTTTCTATGGTTAAAGACACAAGGAGGAATATGAAGTGAAAGGGTGGAAAAAGTGAAAATAGATGAAAACAGAATAATAGAGAGATGAAGAGTATCCTGTCAAATGCCAAGCTCCTTTGAGCAGGGGCAAAGGGGAGAAGGGAGCATTGCAGTCCCTCCAGCCACATGCAGCAAGTTCAACAGAAGTTGGGTAACTGCCTATGAGAGTATGGTGCCACCACACACCCTGCCACTGGGAAGCAGGAGTGTTAGCACCAGAACTCACCAGTTCTAGCCCAAAGTACTTGGGCTGAGTACTTCTATGCACTACTAGGTTACAAAGTGAAGAGCAGTTTTTTGGTGGTGTTCCTGCACTGAACTGTGCACCTGTTACACAGGTAATATCTTACACTATTTTCAGCAATAGGAAGACCTCTGTTGTGGTTTCATGAACTGCCTTTTCATGACAGTCCATGTTATTTAGTCCAATAAATTTGTTCTACTTTACATATTAACTAGTGTTATCCATTCCCTATATGCAACAAAAATTCACCAGTTTAGAATTTTCAAAAGCATCCCAAATACAGTTTTGCCAACCCTGCTTTGGACTTTAAAAGGTATAACAGAACCCTTTAAAGTCTCCCTACCTCCTGGCCTTTATTTTTCAGTCCTATAGAATTGCTCTCCTGTACCTTCTGTTCTTTAATGGCATTCATTAAACTTTCAAAATAACTACTGCAATATGTCTGCTGCCTAAAACCCATTACAGCTTTCCTGGCACAAATTAACTTTGTATAAATTGCACAAATCTAGTGGATGACACCTAAGGACAAATCAAGGGGCTGAATGTTGTCTTAAAGTAGGCATTAGCAAATTGTAAAAGCTCATCACAGCCATAGAAAATGCAAGCACAAATGTAGGAAACTCAAGCAATTCTGTCTTTCTAAAACATGTAAATATAGAGGCAGTGAAAAAGGCCCTACAGGGAGGAAAAAATGGAATTCTTAGGTGTTCCAAGGATGGCACTGGAGAAAATGGTAATCAGATCTCAAAAGATATGTAAGCCTCTGAACACAACAGAAAGTAGGAAAGAAGAAATCAACAGAGCTCAATGGCAAGGGTTTAGAGGTTAGTTGAGTCAAAAAGAAATCCTTTGAAAAATGAAAACATATGAGCTCAGAAAAAACGTTGAACAAGACCTAAATTCTAAGCAGATAACATTGCAAATATAAGGAAGTGATAAACTTAATTTTGAAGCGTAATTAAGGAATAGTACATTAAACCCCCATAAGCTTTTCCACTTTCTTCAACAAGACAGCATTCCTCTTCAAGAACATAAGCAGCAGGGAACCTGCAATGAATCCATACACATATGGGATCATAAAAGGTGAGCTGCTAGATGAAGCATTTCCTGAAACCAAGTATATTGGTCTTCTACCAAAGAACTGAGACTTTCCCTTTACTAGGAAGAAAAATGTAAGACTCTAGTAGACTAAGGTATCAGGACAATAAGTACTGTGGCTAATTTGTAATTGAAAAGTAAAAAAAAAAAAAATAAATAATCAGTCCAGATAAACACCTGTGAGTTCTGAAAGATTAAATATGAAATGGGCTGAGCTGTTAGTAAAAATGTGAAACCTCATTGTAACTAGTGTATGAAACGGAAGTGGTAAATATTTTTAAAAGGCTCTAGTGGTAATCAGGGGAATTATGAAAGTAAACTATAAGACGTTGTACTTAGGTTTAATAAACAAACTGAAATAAGGATTAGTACAATTTTAAAGATCAGTCCTGAAGATTAGACATAGCCACCAGATAGGTTTCTCCAGGGAAAACAATTCAACCATCTATTACAATTTGAAATTACTAAAAAAAGCCCAAGAATTTTGAAAAGGCCTTAATCTCATCAAACAATATACAGAAGGTGGAATTATGGACAGGATACAAAGGAGGAATTTAGAAACACTTTCTGGCAACTCTGGATAGCATTAGGAAAGCCCATACTCAGCTAGAGTGTGGATGCTCTCAAGGGACTTCAAGGGTAACAAGAACAGCTTTTGCAGAACTAAAAGGCTGAACAAGGGACATATGGACCTGTTGAGGGGGACAGTTGGCACGGCTAAGTTTGGCGTGCTCAATGCCTTCTTTGCCTCACTTTTCCCCAACAAGGTCTCCCAGATCTCTGTGACTAAAGGCAGGGTTCAAGGAGGTAATGAACAACCAGCAGTAGGTAGTCAGGTAAATCACAACTAGACAAGGTAGGGATTGATTGAGAGCACTAGACCTGTAGAGAGACCTGGAAGGCTGCATCAAAGTGTGCTGAGAGACCAGGCCAATTAAAAAAAAAGCTCCTTGCTTTAATTTTTGAAAGGTGAAGGAAATTGGAAGACATCCCTGACCACTGGAGAAAGGAAATGTCCAGACTATATTAAAAAAAAGATTAAAAAGATGATTAATGGAATTAAGGACGGTCATCCAACAGCATGGAGTGAGTCCTCTCAGAGCACATTTCTGAGCACATGAAGAAGAAGAAGCCAACTAGGAGTAGTCAACATTGATTTACCAAAGGTAAGTCATGCCTGACCAATCTGGTTTTGTACTACAGTAAAATGACTTGGCTTGTGGACAAGAACAGAGAAATGGTTGCAGTTTACCTTAACTTTACCAGGGCTTTCAATATTGTCTCCCACAATATCCTTGTATCCAAATTAGGTCATTAGGTCTGTCTGAGTGGGAAACTAAATGGATTAATTCCTGGTTGGATAACCAGGACCATAAGGTAGCTCACCTGCAGGCTGGTAACAGGTACCACAGAGGTCTAACCTGGGACATGTCTATATCAGTAACCTGGAGGAGGTGAGTAAGCACCCTCTTGTCAAGTTGCAGATGACATAACGTTGGGGGACCAGCTGATTGCTCAAGGACAGGCTGCCATTCAGAGGGACCTAGAAAGGTTGATGGAATGGGCTGACAGGAGAGGTATGAAATTCAGCAAGGAAAAATGCAAAGCCTTACACCTGGGGAGAAATAACCCCTTGCAACAACCCAAGCTGGGCACAGTTCTGCAAAAAGGCACCCTGGTAGGCAGCAGCGGGCCTTGGAGAGAATTTCTCTCCGTTTAACCATTAGGCAAAGTGTTGCGTAGAAGTAGGTGGATTACTGTTGCATTGACAGTCTATCTATCTGTCAAAAGCATCACTGATGAAAGGCACTAGATAAATATAACATACTATATTTATCCATTTTGTATTACTGCTGCTGCTGCCAATACACTTCCATATCCCCTGGCAGTGCTCAGAAGTGCAATGAACTGTCACAGGATGTATATTCTAACGTCCTGTAATTACTGTGTTATTTGTCACACATATTGCTAGAAAAGTATACAAAAAGAATTTGAGTCTCCAATTTTTGGTGACAACACCTAGCAAAATTGCAATCATTACTTTACAAGACTGTATAGCCATATAATTTCTATTATAACAAGCACCAAAGCATTAGTCTGAAATATTATTGCTAACTGGTATATAAATTATGCGTGTAGCTGCTGCCACAAACCAGTATGGTTAGAAATAGCACAAGAGAAAAACAGTTTCTCTGTATACCTTGTGGCTATGAAAGAAATCTTGCTATTTTCAGAAAGGCAGACCAACACAAGACATGAGCTGTTAGTCCAGAAGCGTACTACAATCAAGTATGGGAAGTGTACTACAAACAGCCTGAGAAGCAAGCAAGAGTGCCATCACACACAAAGACATCACCACCAGGGAAACGGCAAGGAGGAGAATTATGTCGCTGCTTTCAGGAAGGCATGCTGTAGCTGCCAAGTCTGGCATTAACTACAGTCTGCAGTGCTTTACTGTTTGGTGTGCTATCCTAAACCATAGGATGCTTCTTAGCTGCCCTGCTCTGCATCTTTTCACAAGTGCAGGTGCTGCTGTATGCTGAGGAAATAATGACAAGAGGACAAGAGTGTGTGTGCACACTCTACAGATGTGCTAAATGCTGTTGCCAGCAGTAAACCCCAAGTTTTGGTTCACCTGACCCCATGCTGAGGAGGGTGAAAGAAGTTTTGCAGCCTTTGAGGCGTACATATGCGTACACTGCCATGTGGGCAAGCTACAAAAATGGAAAAGACCTATCACATCAGTTACTTCATCCCCTCACACAAACATGTCAAATGGGATCATAATATATATGACCTCCTTCTGAACCCGTTTCTTGTAATCTGCAACTCTGCTGACTACTGGTATGTCATTCACAACCTAGCAGCTAAGGTACAACAAAACAAAGAGAAATGACAAACCTTAACAGAACTAATAAAATTATTAAACTGTTGAGTTCCTTTCCAGAAGAAAGAATTTTTATAACTACTTTGCCTCCAGCTTGGTTTGTAGGTTACACATTCTTCGGTGTACCTTTATTCCTGAATTAAACAACTCATTCTCTCTTCAGACAAATATATTTAGTGGAGACATAAATCCTCAGCCTCACATCTAGTCTCACCACATAGCTGCTACATCAGGTCTCAAAGTAAGGAAAAAGTATTTCTCAAGCTAATTAATTCCTACAGGGTATAAAATAAAATACCTTCAACTGAGCTTGTACATAGACAAATTCTGCTTCTACAGAAGTGACCATGCAGACAGGCCACAGTTCAGCATAATTTTGATTATCACTCATGAAGCACTGTGGGGAAAAATGTTATGTGTGGTCTTTATGGTAAATTTTTTTCTAATTGCAATTACTGGGATAATACCAATAGTATCTCAAACAAATTAACTACAATATAGGGCTATTCTGAGGATGAATTGAGTCATTTGAGGATGAATTATTGACAGATACATGTATTTTTCAGCAATTTAAAATTTTTTTTAGTATTCTGCACCTTACTCAGGCAGCGTTTGTCAGGTCACTTTCATTTTCTGTCTTAGTACAAATTAATTATCTCTGCTTTCAACTGAAAGTAAAAAAAAAACAAAACATATTAGGATTTGCATATGTTTCTTTCCTCAAAGCATATCCTCTTCTATAAATTTAAATCCTAGACTTAGAATTGGTAACGTTGTTCGTATACATCAGCCAAAAGTGTTTAAAATGTACACAGAAAATTTAGAAAAACAAAAGGTCACCTCCACAAAGGAATAACCAAATACCTTTTTAGGTGATTAAATACCACTGAGGTCAGAGGCTTGGGCATTGAACTTTTTTTGTAAATCTGGGTTATAGATTGGTTTAGGCTAGTCGTGTTGTTAAACTTGACTGTTGCACGGTAGCCACTAAATTTTAGGAGAAAATAACTGATACCATAGCTTACACTGAAGTCTTTATTTATAGTAAATTCAGATAAAGCTTTCCAATGTTTTTTTTTTTTTTTTTTTTTTTTTTTAATAAGTCATTAAGGGTTAATTCACAGGTAGGCTTAGGGAACAGGGGGGCACAGTAAGCCAAGAGATTTTACTGTTGGCAGTGACATCTGTATCAGAAACTCTAATACTGCTTGGTAGCCAGTTTGAAGATCTGGGTGAACCACGTTAGAGGAAAGGTTAAAGAACATTCAGTTTTTCAGTGTAAGGAAATAACTACTCCAATTACTGCATTCCTGTGTAACCCCCCTTGCAGAAAACTTGTAGGCAGTTGTATTGAGCTGTTTAAAGCCTTGGGGACATCTTAGCTTCAAGTGAATCATGGTTTAGGAAAAATGTTGTGAAAAGAATGACTGAGCAAAACAAGGATGACAAAAGACATGCTTTACTGCTATGCCTCCATTATTTGGAGGCAGAAGTCTTGTCTGTCAAATAGGACATATTGTTTATAACATGGAGAACATAATATGAACTTCTTATTTTACAGAAGACACAAAAGGCAAACTCTCCCCCACAATGCCTACAATCTAAAGTCTTAATCAAGCTTCCCCACTTTTAGAAGTGGATTAAATTTAAACTTGAAACTACCTCACACCATCCTTTCATAGGACAAATCCTTTGACTTCCCCTTTGCCCACCCCACTCACCCAACTTTTCTGCAAAATTTCAGAGCCCGTGAGAAGGTGATGACACCCTCTCTTTACTCAGGAAAACAGTGCAGTAGTCTGAGTAAAAGCCTCTGCCAATGGGCTCTAATTCTGTCCTAAAGGAATCATAAAACACAGTAATGGCAATACTGGCTCAGTGATTAAATTCACAGCATCAGCAGCCATAAGAAATAGATCAAGACCTCCAAGCGTATTTGGCATTTACCAAGAAAAGCCACTCTTAATTGCTATTCATTCATGTTGCATTTGAGACAGTGATCTAAAGATTTAAGGAACATAAAAATTATACTTTGCTTTGCTGCCACAATATTTTGGCATTTGAAATGCTGACTGTCTTGATTTAAATGTCACCTGCAATGTGGGTCAAGTGTGAACAAAAGGTACATCTAGGAACTACTTTATGACTTGCGTGCCTCTACTCCTGATATTGCCTGTTGGCAGAAGATGAAAAGCTGAGCTCCCAAAGGTATTACGAGTAGCCATTTGTCTGGAAAAGGAGATTAACCTCCACCCTTATTCTTCTTGTTCCTCTAAATTCATTTAAAAAATTGTAACAATTCAATCCGAATTAATCAGCGAAGCAGAAAACAAATGCCATCAACTTCAAGTGAGGTTATACAGCAAAGACCTACTTTGAGACTCTCTAGGGAAATGGAACATTTCACTAGTCCTTCCTAATGCATTGTTTAACAGCATTTTTAAACTTTTCTTCTCAAAATAGGCTTCTGTATACCATGAGGCACTGACTAGGAAGAGTGGTCCAACTTTCATGCCAGCTGAGAAAGGGAAGCTGCAAGAGCTCTGAACACAAACTGGCTACACATCCAAAAGCTGAAATGCAGTAACTACCAAAATCTTTAACGGAAATGAAAAGTGTTGTGGGCTGCTTGAATCCTCCTATCTTTTGTAAAAGATATCACAAGCCCATACCTTCAACAACACACTGTAATATCTGATGCTAGCTGGAAATCTGAAATGAAAAACCTATTAACTACATGTTACATCTGTGCAAACCCACTGACTTCAATTTCTTTCATTTTTCTGACTTCTCTGAAGCTGATTGGATAGCACTACAAGCAGAATCGGGTTTATTTTCTTTAAATACTTAAACTCATTTCCATTCTTGCCTCCAAAGCTCCCCAAGGTACAATTTGCTCTGTTAAAAAAAAAATAAAAATAATGAACAAAAAAATCAGCTTTTTTCTTTATTGCTTATTCATGTTTCCCACTTTGCAGTAATTCTGCATGGTAAACAAACAGCCTCTTATGTGCCGGTTTGAGTTTCAATTTTGGCAGTTTTGTAAACTAAAGTTTTACACTCCCACCATAGTTAGGATAACTTCGTTCCCTAATGGATACTTAACACATCTAATTACTCTATTTTTGAGCTGCAAGCGCTGTTGAAAAATGTCTTCATTCTTTCATTCCAGGAGCTTTCCAGCTGCAACATTTTCTACTGAATAAAACATTTTCAGTGACTTTGCCCATAAATAATACAGCACAAAGACCAATGTAGTCTCAATTGTACATAATAAACTCAGAATTCCACTGAGGGTTTTCTCATGACATCATAATAAACTGCAAGAAAAAGCTGAAGAAGTATTAAATTATAGTTTGGGTATATTTTATTCTTTTCTACACATGATACGAAAATTCAGTCATTTGTCATAGTAATTTGAACATTTTTCTGGACTACTTCAAAACTAGAAGGGACATAATTTCAAAGCAGGATGCAAAGGCATAGTTCTTTTTTGTAAGGACAAACTGAATGACTGAATATATCATTATTATTTATTTTGTATGTGTAAATTCTCATGTTGTTTCTTCAGACTCCTTAGTCAAACATAAAGGTTTTTAAATTAAAAAAAAAAAAAACCCAAAAAACAAGTCTCCCCCAAAATATCAAGATCAATGTTGACAAACATTGATGCAGAATATAATTTTACTCCCCTATAAATTGTGAAAGGATTATAAATGGGACTACTGAGTCAAACAGTTGGGTTGTGACAAAATACCCCTGCAGCACTCCATGATCTCAAAGTCTGTTATTCAGATCTCAAAAGAAAATGATAACTCAATTTAACTGGCGATACAACTGTACTGGGGAATGATTTGCTCACATGATTTTAGTCTGTTTTACATGTCTCTGTCTTAGAGTGCTTTGCCCTCTAGTAGATGAAAATGTTGAAGTTGTTAGCCCAAAAAGGAAGGATAACAACCATAGACACGTCACTTCCAATTGGCAATGAATAAGGACTGGTAATGCTTGGAAATTTGGGCCACAGGACACCAACTCTTCTCTCTGCCCACCCCACCCCCAAGGAACAAGGAGAAAGAAAAATGGTTTATGAACTGCAAGAGGACGCTCCTAATGGGGAGAATCAGGAGATAACCATGCACTCAAAGTGAGGGGCTGCTTCTGCTCTTGAGTCTGAGCTTTGGCTTCCAATTGCAAATAAAACTTGGCTGCTATTGCAGATGTTTACTTGCCTACATGCTGTTAAAGCCTGGATTGTTTTTAGTATGTAGAAAAACCTCACCTAGAGGAAAAGTGCCTTAGTGAGACCACAGTGATTGGCTGGCATGCAGTGGTCCCTGAACCTAACCTATGGATTCACAGGAGGTCAAGGCTCCCCCTGCCCAGTCTATAACAGTAACACATTGTTTCAGGGGGGATTTCAAAGAGATTTGGAAAATGGCCGTACTAGAGGCAGCAAGACCTTAGGTGATGATACACAGAAGACAGGGACTTGAATCAACAACTGGAGTGAGAAAACTGAATTTTCCCTGAGGTCAGCATTGAGTCTGACTTGAAGGCCTTACCCTTCTGGAGGAAGAAATACAGCATAATGTACCTCTCTTCTTTAAAGTCACTATCATTTTTTCAAAGAAGGATTTATGGAAAAGGCTAACTTTGTCACTCACAGATTTTCATGGACCTATATCCTCAAGATTAAAAACCTGCTATGGAAAAATAGCTAGCTGCCCCTTGGACTGCTTAGCTAGCTAATGCTTCACTGTATATTCTAGTCTCTGCTTTGAGCCAAGAGGAAGGATTTGAGGGTGGAGGAGGTCACTGGAACAGTGGGAGCAAGGATAACTCTGCATGCAGCTTGCTGAAGGAGAGGAAACTGGAAAACAAAAGGGCAGAGAGACATGGTAGGAGACCTAGAAAGGTTCCTGTGGAATGGAGAGATGAGATGAGCTGGAAAAAAGAACTAGAAGGTGTGACAGAAAAACAGTTTACAATAAAAGGAACAGGAGAAGACAAAGACGTTCATGTTAGGAAGGCACGAAGCAAAAGAACCAACAGACAGAGAAGAGAGAATAATTTGATCTGTTAATGTAGTAAGAGAGCATCTAGGAGCAGAAGGAGCAAACATGACTAATAAGTGAATTTTTCTTGTTTGTTGCTGCTAACACATCTTTGTCTTAGCAAGAAAAGGTGAATTCAGCTTTGAGCTCCCCATACATTGAAGAAGCATTGGGCTCCTCCTGATCAAAGTGTCAAGGGCATAAGTATTGTGGGATGCATCTGAATGGAAGACATAGCTTAAAAACCACACAGCAACAATTTATACTTCCCCATTTCAAATACTGATACACTGGTTATCTCAAACTCAGTTGCTTTTTCCAAAATATATATGTGTGCATACATATGTATGTATATGTGCCACAGAAGACTATCTGCCAGAGACCAATAATTTTGGCCCTAGACAAAGTGTATCCAGGGAGACTAGCAGTCTATGGTATATTGGGTTTTTTTTTAGCTTCCAAACTACTTCTCAGGATGATAAAAATTTCTTCCTTTTCTCACATTTAAGTAGAACATTCATACCCCTCCCTCTACATGTATATATATGTTCACCCTCCTTTCCCTCAATTCATTCTTTATCAACTTACTGGATGGAGTTTTCAATGCGTGTGATGGTGAGGAAAGCTGCTAGGTTTGCCGTGTAGGAGGAGATGACAATCAAAGCAAAAAGCCACCAAGCTCCCATCATCAGTCGGGTTGCCAGGGTTGTGTATGGAACCTCTCCTCCTGTGAGGAAGAAGGAAAAACAAGAGTTTTCATTTGGCAGAAGGAAACCCAGATCCTCATTGCTCATGCATTGCTCAGGAGAACTAGGCCCCAGGGTCAACAGGGTAAAGCAAGATGCATTAGTAAACTGAATGGGACTTGAAGTCACACTTCCTGTGCAATGAAATGTAGTGAAGGAAGCTCACACTGTCAGCCGTCATTACTGTATTTAATCTCTTTCGCTATTGTGCCTTTAATTGCAATTCATCTACCAGTCCTGTCCAGTAAAGGAAATAGACTTCAAGATTTCAGAACAAAACCAGCAAAAGTAAATTCTTACAATGTTCTTTCCTTAGAGATCTTATCTACAAAACTTAATTAAGTTTTTCTTGCATTCTTGAGAATGTAAAGTTAAAAATCCCCATCAAAACACAATTACTTTTCACAGTTCTGTAGGCAGGCAGATGCTTGTGAGGGCCATATGTATGAGTACAAATTGCTGTAAGTGAACTTGGACATGGAAAAAAAAAATCGCATATATTGAATAAGAATACAAAATTGTTTTGTATTCCCATAGTTGCTTTCATTTAAAATCTAAATGCCATGTAAACAAAATGTTAGCAGCAACTAAACTTACCAGGATGAGCTGCACACCACTGCTTGTGTGACCAGAACCCAATTCAGCAAGCCGTTAAAAGCATTATTTTTACTCATATAGCTGCCCCTAAACCACACTAGTTCAGAGGCTTTGAAAGAGCTCTTTCAGTTAAAAGCATACGAATCACAGATTTTTAGATGAAGAAAAATTCACTGTTTTAAAAATAGCCATTTTGTCTGCAGTATGTTTTGTCACAGTTATCAGTAACTAGGGGGGGGGAGGGGGGGGGCAGCAATCATCTGTCTTTACTTATACAAAAACTCCATGTTTCCCCAGCAAGTCAGTTTAAAGGGAATACAAATTACAATTATTCTGAGTACAAATAATTTTCAATTATGTACTCCAACTTTGTTCGAAGTTTGTCCTATCTATACAAAGCACTGGGAAATTTACATCACCATACAATAAACAAATTTGAACTCCTACTTCAGTGATGTGGAGTTGTACCATATGTGAAATAATAACAGGCTCCATTCCTTTATGTTTTTGGTATATAAGTATTGAAATCCTTTGCCTTTTAAGAATTCCAGTTTTGAAAGACCAAATCTGTATTAGGCCTGCACAGTCAGAAATAAATTTCCTTTTATTTCCAAAATGCCATTTAATTATCTGAAATAAGAATCTACTGATCAGCCTGAGAGATGAATATTAACTTCAACATCTGAAGATTTGGTTTTCTCTCCCACATAAATTTTAAATGATTTTTAATAGAATATTTCTACTTTACAACAGTTTTTGCAATGTCTTTGGAATACTTCATTTAAAATGATTTTTAATAAAATGACAGCTATATCAGTTTATTGGAAAAGGTTGTTTGTACTTTTTACTTTCTAGTGCCAATCCCTGCTGATAATATTCATATTGAATTGAAATGGGTAGAGTGATAGAGAAGAAGCCAAGGATCTCCTGGATGTCCTTGCATTTCCATTTTTCAGCTTTATGAGTAAAACTTTAAGTTCTCACATTTTATATTGAAATGAAATGTCAGAAAAGAGAGGACCACTGGAAGTCACACACCTGCCTTTGGGTTTTCAAGCGAGGCTGCTGTGCAACAAGTGACCATGAAAGACATCACAGATCTCTCAGCCACAGCATTCCCCTACTGTTCATACAGTGTAGTTTCCCCATACATTGGTAAAGTTGTCCCTGCTATTCACTGTTACCTTTTCTTTTTTAACACCCATGTTAAGAACAGACTTTAAAAAACTGTGAGTGCAGGTCATCCCAAGCGCTTTTAGTTCACCCAGGTGTTCGTGAAATCTTGTTGTTAATTCACAGTTGTGCCCTGTATATCAGCAGTCAATAAATGAAGCTTGAGGACAAAACTTGCATCCAAGTACATGTACAATAACCACAAATCAAAATAATTCATCATTTCTGCCCCTACTCTCAAATCTTTGCACTGATGCTTTTTAAATCACCATTTCCAAAGCAGGACTGACACTTCAATTGCATATATGCAAGACTTTTAAGCAGTACAGGCAGGGTACTCCACCTCTTAGTGAAAGAAAGAAAGAAACAAAAATCAAAGGAGACCTTCTACTGCCATAATATCATTTCTTTGGCATCTCTTAGGAGACTTAATGTGACTCAGTCTTGTCCTATTGTACTGTTTGCTAAAACACTTCCCGCACCATGACAGCTCACCTTAAGAAACCTCTTCACTCCCTTCCCCCAATTTTGTTTCTAAGGATAAAACTTCACAGAATTTTATTTCAGTTCAATTTTACATGTTTTCTCAGTGCAGAAGAGATCCAAGTCAATCAGGAGAGCAACAATCATTGTTTTTCCATTAACTTTACAACGAAAAATTGCTACAGACCTTAACAGTTGCTATTGTTTGTAAATTAGTATGCAGAATGGACACACATGTAAACCTCCCTGGGCTCTGCCTCCCAATATCTGAGTTCCAGGTGCATGGACAGCATTACGGATGACAGCATATTCTAGTTATGAGGGGCTATGTACAGGACACATAGTGCAAAGGAGGAAGAAGCCAAGAAAATTAAACAAGTCTTTCTCTGCTATTATCTTTCATATTATACCAGCAAAGCTTAATAACCCATAAGAGCAAAGACAGCCACCTGATGCCAAGTAAACACATATTGGTTACCAGAGTAAAATCTGTCCCACACCTCATTTCTATCACAAAATTCATCAATGGGAGTTAATGTGCTGGTTGTGGTTACACTAAAACCATTACTGTTGTGGCAGACTGAGCAACAGTTAAAAAACCTGAGCTCCACTCATGAAACAAACAGAAATCAAAGAAGACACTCAGCAGTCCTGGAGTTGCTTTGCCATCTTAAGAGGCAGACCTCAAAGGAATACAGAGGCTGTATTTTTCTTTAGACTTGTCCCTTCCAGCACACTGTCAGAAGGGTATAATGTGTCACAAAATGCCACTACCTGTAGATCACCTATGTTGTGGCTACAGCTCCTAGTATAATTCAGCTGGCACTTTTGATGTGTCCTAAAAATAATTAAAAAATCTAATCTGCCTTTAAATTTTTCAGATTGCATGTGCAGGAAGGAAAAGATATTTTCCAGACTAAACTGAACCATCAAAAAGCAATCTTATTGGGAGTTTTCTGAAAGAGCTGAATTATGGTAGAAGTGACAGTGAAAGAAATTACTTCTAGTCCTCCCACTCTCATCTAATACAGCTCTCCTTCATCAATCCTAGACTAGTTTAATGCTGACCTACTTCAGATGACAGGCTTAGACTGCAACTTATCTTATGAATTTTTGTTTATTCCCATTCTTTCCAAGTGCTTCAAGCTAAATATCAGAAAGTGAGAAAAATAACAAATTCTTTTGACAATGCAAACAATATAATGTATAATTACGACAGACGTAAAGATCAGGAAAAACTCACCTTAGGAGACAAAATGTGAACCTGCACAATCACCATGCAGATTTCTAATACCTTTTAAGTTATTCTCCCTTGTTAGCAATAAGTTTAAAGATTTCTTCAAGTCAAAAATCACAAGAGGGCATTACAGGCAGGAAGGAGGAATGAAATAATGAGTACAATGGGCAAAACAGGGAAATAGAGGATCACAGCCAGGTGCGATCATGGTATTCTATAATTCCAGACTAAATTTGAATAATTCAAAATGCACAGGTTGTTTCTCCAAACATCTTGTTCTCAGGGATTTTTCAATTGTTTTCCTGAAGAAAATCTGCATTCGTTCTTCTGCGTAGTCCAGAACCATGAAAGTGTTTCAGACAAAAGTGAAAAAAATTATTTTTTTTTGGACAAAAAGAAATGTTTCTGGGAGAAGCTTTAACCAAAGTTTGCATTTCTGAGATCAAACCTAGTGGCAACCATCTTGCTGAAAAGTGATCCAGGCAGTAAATGTGCAAGATAAGCTCTCTCTCTGATTTAATATCAATTTACCAACTTCACTGGGAATGCACAATATTTATTAATAAAATTAATTTGCTTAACAGGTGAATTTTTTTTTTTTTTTTAAATTTTTTAATATTACTAAAGCAAATAGCTTGGCAGCATAAAGCCCACAATGTTGAGAACACTTGGAATTGATTATTGAGAACAATAATGCCTTTTAAAGATTAATTATTGAAATATACTTTATAAACAGCTATACACACAGAGAAAAGCCATAAACTACTGTTATTCTATGTCCTGAAATTGATAACTCTACTAAATTATGTTTCTGTGGGGAGCTGAAAGCTGGACTGGGAGTCTGCAGCAGCTACTCCATCTGTGATGAGAGAGGCTTGGATGAGAAGGCTCTGCCCTTCTCCTACAGGAAGGACACTACAAGAAACATGACTTGCAGTTTCTGTTTATGATAACCGCAGCTGCCAGTGAAATCCCAAAGACTAGGTTCTTATCATAGACAAAACTCTATTTGTCACCAATACCCTAACAACCTCACTTTAAGAATGTATCTCAGTTGTGAAAAACTGTCAAATTTCAATCATTTAATCTGCAATAGTCTCTGCTAGAGGTCTGCATTGAGCTGAATTTTGGTGTAAGGATTTTTAGCCAGATTTTTTTCAGATAATTTTGATAACCATAAAAAACATGTTAATTGTGACTGTTTTGTTGAGGAACTCTTAACACTATAAAACTTAAAACCAAGGATCTTGGTTGTGCTTGGAAAAGGAAGGTGAAGAAATGATAGGGTGGGTTATCTGGGGACAGATTTTGGTTTTGCTTTTTCTTTCAAAAATTCTGTCCACATTCAGCAAATTATTGGTCTTTGGAAAAAAACACAAAGGACTGGGAGCTGGCTGCAGTTCAGTCTTCAGCTTGTTAGAACAGTCACGTCAATTATGCTGTGCATCTGCAATTTCCATTTGCACAAATATAAAGTGCAGAGTTCTGTTGCAAATAGTTTAGATCAATGTATGTCTTATGTTTTCTTTGTGAAAGGGACATTTACTAGAGAGTGGGAGTAAGGGGAGTAGTTTGTGTTAACAAAAAGGAAAAGGCATTTTGTATTTCAGCTATTTTCGCTATGAGAAACAAAAGCTAAAGTTTGACTAAGCTCTGTTATCTTTACAAAACTGCAAAGCAGAGCTCTTCAAAGGCAGAATCTTTCAGGGCTTTAGCTATTACTGTTGTTCTGATAAAAACTGATAAAATATAAAATCTCTCCTGTTTTCCATCGGAACGTTCAATGCGCTATAAGAAAAAAAAAAAGTATTTTACAGTCAATGAAGCCTGTACCTACTTCTAACAGCTATGAAAAAAATGCAGCTTGGAAATTGTTGGAAAATCTCTCATCATCATTTTTTCTTCCTTTCTTTTCATTTTTCACCCATACTTTTCCATTCTTCATTGAATTGTGCAAACTGCATTCATTTCCATAACATACAAGCTGGCATGTCATAACCTGAGTTTGTAATACTACACTGTGTGCTGAAGTTAACACCCATTGACCACATAGTCTTCAACAGGAGAATACAACCCCTTGAATTGGTAATGCCTTACAAATAAGTTTGTAAATCAGTAGCTGAATTCCCTAGTCTTGCAAATATTGGCAGATTGCAGGGGACTGAGAGTAGAGAAGGAACTGAGCATGAGGCAGGGCTGGCAGCCAGATTCTACAAGGTCTGGACAAGTTCAAGAGCCAGCTATCGCTTTTATTCACCACACCACCTGCTTCTCCCCTAACATTTTGTTTTTATTGAAATGTAGTGATTTTTTAAAAATTTATATATGAAAAGAGATATTCAGATATTTTGTTTCACACATGAAACATTTCTTCAAGTCTCACTTCCTAAAGAGGTAGCACTGCATCTAGGTATTACGACTACCATTAGTACTGATACTGTGACAATACTGGAAATATATTGGGTAGTAAGTTATAGGAATTGTGGTTTTTTGTTCATTGGAAGTAGTAGGATTGGAAGGGAACCTTTTTTTTTTTACTAAAGTGATTATAAAAGCTTCCATCAAATCCATAAGATCAAGCAATTTTTAAAAATAAAATAGTAAATGTGTAGCTGGGGTTTTTATTGTCAAGGCATTCTCGCATATTTGTTTTCTAGAAATAAACGTGAAGCTAAAGAGAAACAAAAACCACTTCCAAAGATACATTTGAGACATTTGAATAGGTTGAAATATTTAGAAGTGTTCATACAACGATACCAAGCTGAGTGGTGCGGCACGCTGGAGGGAAGGGATGCCATCCAGAGGGACCTTGACAGGCTTGAGAAGTGGGCCTGTGCTAACCTCATGAAGTTCAACAAGGCCAAATGCAAGGTCCTGCACCTGGGTTGGGACAATCCCAAGCACAAATACAGGCTGGGTAATGAATGGATTGAGACCAGCTCTGAAGAGAATCACTTGGGAGTGGTGGTGGACGAGGAGCTCAACATGAGCTGGCAATGTGCGCTTGCAGCCCAGAAGGCAAATAACCATATCCTGGGCTGCATCAAGAGAAGTGAGACAATTCTCCCCCTCTACTCCGCTCTTGTAAGGCCCCATCTGGAGTACTGTGTCCAGTTCTGGAGCCCCCAACACAAGAAAGACATGGACCTGTTAGAACGAGTCCAGAAGAGGGCCACGAGGATGATCCGAGGGCTGGAGCACCTCTCCTATGAGGACAGGCTGAGAGAGTTGGGGCTGTTCAGCCTGGAAAAGAGAAGGCTCCAGGGAGATCTTATAGCGGCCTTCCAGTACCTGAAAGGGCTACAGGAAGGCTGGGGAGGGACTTTTTACAAGGGCAGTTAATGAAAGAAAAAGGGGAAATGGCTCTAAACTGAAAGAGGGCAGGTTTAGATTAGATATTAGGAAGAAATTCTTCACTGTAAGGGCTGTCAAGCACTGGAACAGTTTTCCCAGAGAAGCTGTGGATGCCTTCTCCCTGGAAGTGTTCAAGGCCAGACTGGATGAGGCTCTGAGCAACGTGATCTAGTGGAAGGTGTCCCTGCTTATGGCAGGGGGGTTGGAACTAGATGATTTTTAAGGTCCCTTCCAACCCAAACCATTCTATGATTCTATATTTTCTTCTATTTGCCATAAAAGTAATTTAATGGAGCCATTGTAAATTCGTGGAAATGTTGATATTTATTAATCTTAAATTTTGAAATATTAGATAATTTTTTTTAATGTCGATCTTCCTAGCAAAAAACTGATAGAGGAGACATTTTCATATGCCTACTCCCAAAGCATTAGAGCACATCTGAGTTCATAGCTGGCCTATTCTTTCTGCTGAACACATGTCCTTTATTTGTCAAACACTGTGCTTAAGGGACAAACCAAACATATCTGTCTCTGTCTATACTAAAAATCTCCTTGTGTATCCTCTGCTATCAACCTCCAGCAGTATTCCCTCTCTTTAGGTACTGTTTAGTGTCTGGCTTGGGTGTGGCTCCCAGCAATACATTATAAAGCATTTTTGTCTATGTCACTGGTATACTTACCAAAGACAGGCTTTGGCTTCCTTTCTCTCATTATTTCTACAGTCTTTCTCTTCCTTCACTGGATGATTTTGAAGAGGAGAACTGTTGTTACACTCTTTGAGAAATACTAATATTTATACAAATGTATCTCTTCAATACCAGACTTTTTAATGGTTATATCATTTGGAACTGTTAAGTGTCTGTCTATATTTACAAAGTCTTTGAAGTTTTTACATCCATATATTAAGATGGAAGAAACACTTGAGTTGAAGGTTCAGTTTGGTCTTTAGGTTTTACATTATATTTTTCCGTCAGCTTTCTAAAACCTGCCCAATGCTCCAGGACTCAGGTCAACAAACAGTGGTCCTGGAAACTCCTTAGCAAGTGCTTTTAAAGTGACTAGGTGAAATTTGTTTGGATTTGCTGATTTGAAAGTGTCTGACATCAGGAGCTGCCATTGAACATCCTCTTGAGTTGCTCTTGTCATGAAAACTATTTAATTTGCTTTTTCACAAGCACAGAACAGAAATACTTATTGCCTTTCTGGCATAATCATTTTGAATGGTATGACCTTCACCTAATGCACCATTATAATTAAGGTTTCTTAGCTTCTTATAAAATTTTCAAAGCCCTCTTTCCTGTTGTTCTTCACTCTGACTCACCTCTGTGTACACTTGTTCCCCATGTCATTTTTCCTTAAGTTTGTAGCTTCTAACTCTTTGGTGCAATCTCCATTTGCTTTATAAGTGCATTCAAGACACTTCACCATAGGTAGGCTGAGACTTGAAACATAGATAATTCAGACTTGAAGGACCCATTCTGTCTTCCATTTTCCTTTACTCATTACAGATATACACTAGAGGAGCCAATCATCCTCTACTCCAGTGTGATTTGGTGGTCAACAGCAGACATTGGCTCACATCTCATTTTGTGCTCCAGCCATCAGCATGTGGTTCCACAAGAATTCAAGATCATTTTTTTCCAAGTTTTCAATGTCTCTGAATTACCTAATGCCCTTTTGCTATAGTGACACTCTTCTTCCCCTTTTGCCCAACTTGTCCATCTGTCTTTCAGTACTTCATAGTGTCATACATTCCTACTAGATTTTAGTAACACCATGAGGACCAAATCTATATCTGTGAGTAATTCCAACTGTTCTTGTTTATTACTCAGATTTCTCACACTGGTCTATAGGCAATTAATGAATGTGTTCACTTTATCATTTGGTGTTCTGATTAATTTTTTCCTCCTTAATGCCTTACTTCTAAACAATCTGAACAATCACTTACTCTCTCCCATTTGTCGTTGTTAGTGGAATAATCCCCCGACTGATATCATTACAGTTGCTCCCTGGTAGATTGTTTTCTTTCAGCTGGGTGGGAAGCACTGCCCTCATTGCCCTCCCAGAAAGGAAGCAATGATCCACAAAAGAAAGCTCTCCTCATTTATTTCTCCCCTTTATGTGACAGGGAGAATATCTGGGATGATCTTCCTTCTCCTTCAGGCTTATTTCAAGTCATCTGAAATCTGTAAAGTAGTTTGAGAAGCTGCATATTATACA
This sequence comes from Antrostomus carolinensis, assembly GCF_000700745.2. NCBI lineage: Eukaryota > Metazoa > Chordata > Aves > Caprimulgiformes > Caprimulgidae > Antrostomus > Antrostomus carolinensis. Next base: position 24,501 of record NW_010336269.1, on the reverse strand, counting down.
TGCTTATAGGTCCTTATCAACAACTCTGGAAGCCAGTTAACCTGAGGGTGTACACACAACCCTGTGCAGGTAGATGTAGGCTCCCTCCAACCTCTGATCAAGGAGGCCAGGCATGAGCCAGCTCCAATCTGAAAGAGAGATTACCATGCTAACTTGCCACTCTTGGTTACTGCTAGCCAGTAATAACCTCCAAGTAATATTTAATAGCTTGCAAATTCCCTCTGAAAATCCTCCATTTGCTCCTGCTGTGTATCTGTTTGGATGTGCCTTTGGCGTCTTGACGCATACTAAGACTCCTTCTTCAGCTGTTTCCACATTAATAGGAAGACAACACCCATGCTGAGATTTCAAATGCTGGGGCTAATCAAGGACCAGTAGCACTGCCACTAAGCCCTCATCATGTTGTGGACCAGTGTAGTTAGCTCATAAATCTGGTCAGAGGACCTTGACACATAACCTGACGGACAAGTAGAAATATCCAGAAGATGGCCCAAATGACTACTCACAAACTATTTTGCTTGAAACACTGGATCCTCTGTCAGGTTCCTTGAACCCCTCCTCTCTGAAGCTAGAAAATGCTCTAGCACCAAAGAAAGGGCTGGTGTTACCTGGTGCCAAGCATTTCAGCCTACTACAGTGTTGGCTGGGTTAGCAACCTACAGAGTTGTTTTTAAGTCTGAGTATCTACTACTTCTATTGCCAAATTAGTTTTCTATCTGTCTTCAAATACCACGCTTGCTGTCTCTATTGCAATGGCTTCATTCTAGTGACAGAGGGCTAACCATTTGGCCACCAGACTCCCTTGTAAAATTCTGCCAACATACAGCAGGAACTGTCATAGATACCCTTGATTAAAATTTTGTTTGAAAATTATTCTACCTGCAAGTCTGTCAGACACAGCTATTCACTACATGCTTCCAATCACTTGTTTATGCAGAACCTTCCTTTTCTCCCTGGATCTAATTTATACACAACAGTAGTTAGAGGCTCTATAAAGCTGAAAAATATTGTGACAATAGCACTACTAATGGTAAATCAAAGAGGGCAGACAGATACAAGATCCCCTAAGGTAAATGGGAGTTGTACCTATAAAGGTCAGCTTTAATTGTGTCTTAATGCTCAGGTACTGAATACAGGCTTTCTACAATGTTCACCATTTCAATTTTCAGAAATCACTCCTAAGCTGTGACGCGATTGTGCAATATTCAGCCTCAGAATAACCTAGATAGAACTGCGCTCTGTCTGCTGCTACTTTTTAAAGCTGCTGCTTTTTTATAGCTGTAAAACCATTCCATAAACCAAACTCCTATCCATCCTAAACATAATGATCAGGTTTGCAGAGAAGAAAGCAGAGAATGAAAACAGAGAAAATTTGTTTCATGGGAGAAGCAATAGGAAGTCAAAACCAAAATCGAATGGACTTTGTTTAAAGCTATATTAAACAGAAATTCAAGCCTCTGATTAAAAATCAGAATAGTACAATGATGAACATTTTTACTTACTTTTTCTACTCAGAGATTTTTAGATAAAACCCAAATATTTAAATATATACTGAAGGTATAAAAAAGAGTCTAATAACTGTATTCCAGAAGAAAAGGATCTATTATGATAACGGAAAGTCTAACCTCTTTTCAGCTGAGCTGAGATTCCAATTTTCTGCATCACTAGCGATGACAAGGTTACATAAACAGTGTTCAATCATTAAATTAATTCCCATTAAATCAATGTCCTTAAAGGCCAAACAGTCCTTTAGTAATTACCTGATTTAAATGATGTTAGCATAACATATTAGTTATAGTATATTTATAATTCTCTTCCCAACAATAAATCATTTTTTTCTACCCATCTTGCTGAAATGGTGACAATGAGGCAAAAGTTGTGAAGGGAAGCACGTTGTATTACCATGTAGCAAATGGCTGTGGTCTACCTTCTCCTGGTGTTGGTGATACTTCAACAATATACATTAATCAGATATGCATTTCTACTATGTAGTATTTACAGTACAGATCTTCAAGAGCTATAGGAATTAATTCCTGGCTTTTAAGCCTAGACTCACAAAACAAATATCTTCTTTCAGATATTAGTAACTTTGCAGTGGTCAAATTCCATCTTTCTGCGGACTTAGCAAAATACAAAGTTTTCAGTTGAAAATCAAAACGCCTCACAGATAAAAGAAAATATTACAAATAGTCTGCAGTAATTTAATGCCAATACATTGTAGTGATTTCTGTAATGTAATTACACAGAGATGGGATGGATAGACTTCACAGTGCTTCTAAAAGTTCTGGAAAATGTATCACAAAAGTATACTTTGTTCTTCTCTTCTGCTGTCATTACAAAAGAAGAGTAATGACTGCAGCTGAAGTTTGAAAATAGAGGTGTCTACTTGTATTTGCTGAAGTTACTGGGAGCTCTTAGATGAAGCATTACTAGACTACACTACACATATTCAGATGCTGAAATATCATGCAAGTCTTGATATTTGAAAGAAAATCTTTTGATTGCTGTAACTACGATCAGATTGGAACTGTAAGGCTTGCTGCCCATCTTTAATGAATAAGTTGGCCAAAATCTCTGGTATTAATGCTGCTGAAATGCAATATTTTATCAGAAGACTTAGTTGGGTTTCAAATTTAATTTTTGGGGTTACCAAATACAGTACCATTCAATTACATAATCATAAATAATTGTGCAATAAGCCTAGCAATTTTACCAACAGCTGTTTGCTCAAAAGAAGCTCTGACCAGATAATCTTTTGTTGCCACTTTTATAACATAGGACAATAATTTTACATGACATAGTTGTAAGCATACACACATGAAGGGGCAAACAGACTACAGCTCAACATGCATGTGTAACAAATACAAGGAGCTTCTGGGGATCCTCTTCCATAGTGCTGTGATATGTGCTTTTAAGATTGCACCTGATTGCATGCCTATATAAAGGCAGTATTTGCAGCCACTGTAAATGCATCAAAATGATGTATGCTTGCTATTATTTTAGGGAATATTGGCACTCGATCTTAATAAATAACCTTGCACACTGGCAACCTTCTGATTAGATTTCAGGAGATGCTGAGACCAAATCTCTCGATTACTAATAGCTAGATTCAAATGCTCTAAAGCCTCAAACAATCAACCACAATTGTAATCTATGGAAGATATTCATAAGTGTCTAAGAAATATACAGACACATACAGTTTGCATAGTAGTGGCCTTTCCATAGACTACTGACAGTGTTATATGTAGTATGTTCCGGGATAGCAAAAAGAGCTGTGCACAATGGACTGAAAACAGGCCATCTGTACATACAATTAACAACTGAACAATGTCATTAATGAGGTATTAAAGTGCTGCTTTAGCTAAGAGCCTGTCAGGGAGGACATTATGAACACAAGAGAGAAAATGTCCCCTTTGGCTGAAACTGCACAACTATGAACCAAGCAAAACAAAAGACAATTCAGTGAGACCATAAGAACAAACAATAATTCCAGTAAAGTCTCCTATGTCTTTTGACAGGTGCTTTTCCCCATCATTTTTTTTCTTACCTCTGCACATCTCTGTGACTCCAGATTTTGGGGGTGAAGGGAATTTTTAAAAAAGAACACATACTGAAAGGTAGTTTTTTGCTTGAACTTCCAAAGTATTATGAAATGTTTTATATACCTGTCCTTGCAAGATTTCCAAGCATCCATCATCACAGAGTGGCACCTGACTACTTCAGAGGCAAGTGTATCACAGACATCTCTGGTACATTAGTTCAGTTTTCATGTTACTACTACTAGTTATTCTTCTACTAGTCCTTCTCTGCAATGAACTCCTAACCTTACAGAATATAATCATCACTAATGTAAGAGCTCTAATTATGTTCTTAAATAAAACATTTTAAAATTAGACTAAAATTCCACTTCAGGTATATCCTGTAATGTTGTTATCAAAGTGATCTCTCAAACTCAGATGACCTAAGGTAATACTACGAGAGTCCTTAGGAACAGAAGAAAGAAGAAAACCTTCATCCTTTTAAGTTTCACAGAGAATAATGCTGTCATGTCATTTATCAATGAAAATCACTAATACAAATGCTTATGTTTGAAAATTGAACAACCTGTTTTTTACTGCAAATCAGCTATCACCCTGCTTAAGAACATGACTCAGATTTGTTAGAAGTGAAAAGCAACTTCAAAGACGACTCTACTGGATAGTAAGGATTTTCCTCTTCGGGGATAGATTATAGAAATGAAAGAAGCTATTGTAAGAACAGAATACATGCTTATACCTAAAAATGTTCTATTAGTAAGTATGCCCAGGCATGAACAACGAACACTCCCACTCAACAGATTTATTATCACTGTTCCATAACAGCCTGTTTGCAGAAGATTTTCTATCTTTCCCCTTCACCACTATCTTTATCCTAGTGTGGAGGAAGCAGACCCTTCAGTCAAAACCTCATGTGTTCCTTCATCTCAGTTTTTGTCTGGGAGATGAAGTATCACACATTTTTAACTCAACACCATCTCACTAACTTCAAAAGCACTGAAAAGGTACAGTCCTGCTTTATGATCTCTCCCTCCCCCATTGAAAGTGGAAGAATAAAAATTAAGCAGCAGGAGGTTCCTAGACCAGGATGCTGCTGAAATGAAGGCAAGCCCTTAATTTGTATGCTGGGAATCTGACTAAATAAAAAATATAAATAAAAAACACCAACAGCTCTTATTTTCCCGTATTTGCTGAGAGTGGACCTCCATCTCAGCAATCAGGGAAAGTAATGTGTTGGCTAATTAATTAAAAGATGGATTTGGTATCATTATTTGCTTTCTTTCAATATTAATTTTGGTCTACTCCTTTTATACACATTTTAATATTACAAGAGGTTTGAGGAGAAAAATCTCAACAGCTGAAGAAAGAAGACTTTCCTGTCAGCAGCTTCAAAACCTCTTTGCTACTCCTGCTTTTACGGTTCTCAGGCAATTTTCCCAGCACCTACCCACCAATTGGTGTTATGAAGAAGAGCAGCATGGGTGGATATATCTATGGTACAGCTGTTGCAGAGGAGGGACTCCCCATAGACCAGAAAAGCAATGGAAAACTATTATGGGTTCCCCTCTAAATACATGTTCATGTGGTATCTTGGATATCCTTTGCTGAAAAAGGCTGATCAAGTTGTAGATTAATTTGTTGTCATCAAAGCAAAGGAGAGTATTTTTAATAAAGCTAAAACTCACTTCATAGAATCACACAGAATGGTCGGAGTTGGAAGGGACCTCTGGAGATCATCTAGTCCAACCCCCCTGCCAAAGCTGCCTACCTTAAGCAGACAAAATTGCCAACTTACGTTTAAGCTGCTGTGCAGGAAAATCACATAGCACAAAAAGTAAGTCTTGCCTCTTCAGCTTCTAAACATCTTTGCAGAGAAAAAATGTGGGTTACAGTCCTCCCTCATGCAAGAAAAATTCAGTTCCTGGCTAAATTGTTCTTCCTCACTTCCTCAATTAAATATATATTATACACATGCGAACACTGAAAAGAAAAACTGATTATTTAATCTGAATCTAATTTATGCATTCTTTACCCAAATATAGTATAAAGTAATCTAAGAAATCATAACTATTAAAGAACCTCTTCTGAGTAAAATACTTACCTTAGGATGCTTTTGAAAGAACACAGAAAGACGGGTAGATGCCACAGACATCCAATTCTACTTTCCCTTCTATCTCATTTGGTCTTGAACAGCATTTGTACTATAGGCAGACAGACATTACCTTCTCACAGTCAATTAATCAGGCTTGGAGCTAGTCCTAGGGGAATGAAGGTGTGTTTCGGGCTTTCACACTACCATTCATTCTCCACCTCCTCACAGAAGGTGTGTCAGACACTACATCTCTAAATATACTGCCTTATGTACCCAATGTTATTACTCAAGCAAGCAGGTGCACACAAGATAAAGAAATCCATTATTTTAGATTCCTCTCAGAACCGCCTGAGTCTTAACTTCAATTTAGGGGAAAATCCAACATAACCCCTAGCAGTTTAATGCTAGCGATATCACATTGCTGCAAACAAATGCCCACACTACTGAACATTTTACTTGGAGCATAGTTGTTTTTGGAGTTCCATTTTCAAAAAGAGAAACTGATGGTCCTTTAAGAGCCAAAGCTGCAAGCAGCTTCAGCCTTGAGCACTTAAGTCTTGACTTCGAGTGAGAAAATACAAGAGAATGAGATTCGTGAGAAAGAATGCAAGAAAAACAAGATAAAAAAACTTCTTATGTAACTAGTCAGAAGTAAAAAGAATGCCTCATGAACAGGTAGATTTATCCAATCAAGTATTGTAACCAGATGTGTGAACAGTAGTTTTTAGCCAATGAAGAGTTGTTTATGTGTGTGTGTGTTAGCAGCTTAAGAGTATATAAGTGATCGTGTAACCAATAATAAAGGTCTCCAGTAGAATTCACATTGAATCGTGTGTGGAGTCCATGGGTGTTCCCTCTCGGCAAGAAACTAAACCTCTGAAAGTGGTATGCACATAAAGCTACATCCAGTGTTTGCAAATGTGTACTGTATACATGACAATAAATCTCAGCATGGCTTGATAGTTCCCGTGATCACTTGTCATTTCCAAACACATTTGAGACATAGGACACAACTGCCAAAATGTAGTTATTTTTTGATGATGTCAAGAGCGTGGCCAAACCATTGAGACATGTGGAAAAAGAGCATGGGTACCTCAGGGTTGCAGTACCTTTTACAGACAGATGTCTTTATGAAGGTACATATAGATACCAAGTAGTAAGCCTAGATTTAATATAACAAAATGAGAATTTGGGGGTTTCATGTTTAAATGAAATGTTATAATGTCACAAACATACCTGCTGGTGTAGGTGCTAGAAAAGCGTGGAGATGGGTTTGTTTCCTAATGGGTTTGGTATCTGATTATCATTTTCCCAGATTAGTGCTGTGCATTTTAGGCTTAGCAAATCTGCTCCCCTTGTTTGAGGAATATGTCAAGACCTAGCACCAGTTTGAAGAGCAACTAAATTTGTTAATTAATGAGACTGGTATTTACAATTTGCTTTCTATCAGAAGACATAAAACATGTTTTTATGAAAGGAGGTAGGTAATATTTCCATTTACAACTGAGAACTGATATAAAAATATTAAATGAAGTTTCTATGGTCAGCCAGCAGATCAGATGCAGAATCCAAATTAGGAAGTAGGTTTTTGGTCCTTAAATCTTTATACTGGATCTTTTTTTATTTCTTAAACTTAAAAAAAAGAAAAAGTTTCACCACTAAATATCATATATGAAGATATAAGGGATATCTAAAATAATTTTTTCAAAATGCTTTTAGAGTTTTCCCCTGAATATTAAATACACAGAGATCAGTGTACAGTTAATTAAGAGAAAATGTCACTAAGAAAATACATTGTTACAACATAATGGTTTCTTTGATACGGATATGCTGAGAGTGAGATAAGCAAGGTGGAGTAATTTATTAAGCAACAGCACACTCCAGGCAGTGCATTTCAGGAGGATTATATCACACTTTGGGTGGTAATACAAGGAAAAAGACTGAGAAGTCTTAGCAGCTTTAACCATCCAAGAAGCATTATAATGACTTAGAAGTGCCAAGGCTGGGAGTCTATTTTATTGCTCTTATGAAATGTAATTTAAACAAGGCAAACAGTGAGATTTGCTCATTTACTGGCATTATGAACATAATTGGCCATTACTGACACCACTGATGACCAATCAAAACCTCCAGCACTTTAAACTAACCAAAATATACGGGGATAAAAAAATTGCCCACCAGTGATGCTTTCACATAATTCATTTAATAACTTTGTTAGGTTAAGCAAGACTATTAAGATCTCTGAAGAAAATAATACTTTTGCAGGTAATACTTTAAGCATCCATTACCCTATGGTCAAACCCTATTTTTAAAACAATAATGAATTTTTGTTTTGTTGCAATCACTGAGAAGTTAATAATTCTTGAATGATTCAGCCATTTTAAAGATATTTCCTGATACAAACGAAACAAACAAACAAACAAAAAAACCCATCTGCCTGGTTCTCTTTCTTACAGACATTTCCAATTGAAACTTAGCCTTGCATCTTTATCCACATAATCTAAAATCCTGTCAGCCCATTTCAAAAATGCCTCCTCCTACAGAAAAACTCTAAGTAAAACAAACAGAGTGGGATAAGAGAGACAAAGTCTTTCCATTGTGTCTTTTATATTAAATACAAAACATTGTAATTTTCTATATGACTTCATTATTTTGTCTATATTTACTTGAATTCTGTTAAACTGAGTAAGCTTTTCACTGTATTCCGAAGAAAAATTTGAGAGGCTGTTCCCAAAATAAAATCTTCTAGAACATTCTTCTGCAAGTTCTTGATAAAAAAAAAATGCAACATTTCACTTGTCTCAAAACCAGATCTATTATACAAAAAGGGTTGGGAATAACTCTAAATCCTGAGCTTCTGTTTCTATAATCATTGGTTTTCTCCTGTAATGGTAAGAGTGGAATGCTCTCTAGAGTATTTCACAACAAGAGCCCATAAAGTAGTAGGAAGCTAATAGAAAACCTTCAGGAGATTAAGCTAGGTTCTCAGCACGTATAAACAGACATTGTGCCATTGCAGTGGGTTGATTCAGTTAATCTCCATGAAGTTTTTAGTAAAGTAAACCCAATATCCTCTCTGAGACAGTTCTTTTGTCCCTGTTCATATGGCAGGCTTCCAACATTGGCATATTCTAATGAGGGCAAAATTTGACAATGCCAGGGCAGAAGGGAAAGAAAAATGTGGTTGTATAGAATAGTTTAAAAATTAAGCAAAGACTATATAATATACCATTATAATATATCACTCAGACTGGCTGAGGTAGAAGGGGAACCTCTGAAGGTCATCTAGTCCAAACACCCCCTGCCCAAGCAAGGCCACCTAGAGCTGGTTGCCTAGGACTGTGTCCAGATGGCTTTTGAATATCTCCAGGGATAGAGATTTCACAACCTCCCTGGGCAACCTGTGCCATTGCTCAGTCAGCTGGGTGCCCCCAGCGTGCACTAGCGCATGGGATTGTTCCTTCCCAGGGGCAAGATTTTGCACTTCTCTTTGTTGAGCTTTGCAGAACATATAATAATAGAGGCCTGTGGAGGAGCCAAGTAAATAGGGAAGAGCACAAGCAGCAGGACCAGTGGGGTCACGACTGATAACCAAGAAGAAAGCTACAGCAGTGCTGACTAGTTGCAGTGTGAGGTAGGCAGAAAGCAAAATCTGTGAGGAGTGGATTGAAAAACCAAGGGGGAATGTGGATGGAGAGAGAGAGGAAATCCACTAAAAAAGAAACCTTAACAACATTTTCTGTCCAACTGACAAAAGCCAATTTTGAAATGAAGCAAAATACAGAGCTTTTGCCACTTAGTTTTCTAAGATGAGCAAGTGGAAAAGAACAAATTCAGAAACCATGCCACTAAATTTCAACATAACTGAAATCCTCCACAGCCTGAATCTACAAATTTGCTTCATCTTTAGACATAAATAAACATATTGGAGATAACAGTTATGTGTTACAGAATCTCATGCCTGGATGAGTAATTCAGAGTCAGAAGCATTTTTTAAATGTAATCCACAGCACTGCACCACCAAGATCACCAAAAAGTCTCTACCTTCTAGTGATCACAGTATACTGCAGATTCAGTGGGTATATTGGGCAGTCAGACAAAGCATTTCAATGCAGTGGTGCATTTTCAATGCACAATTGTTTTTTGTTTAAATGAAGGGCTTGAGTTCAGAGTAAGAAAATCCACTTCGCAGTTTATACTCTTTTATATTAATTTAGCCTCCCAAGTTACACTGCATCTTCAAAATTTTCACTTCTAACAAATACTCCACATATATCTTTAAAGTTACAAAAATAACATATGTAAATACATACACACTAATCTCTGTACTGAATTAACATCAAATTAAAAGGGCAACTGAGAGAGAATATAGCTCTTCATTATCAGAGTCTCAAAATGGTGCCTAGACTGGACACTCCAGCATGAGGAAAAAAAAGTTGAAAGCCAAGTTCAAGACCTAAGTTTAAATGATATAAGAAGCAGTGACATTAAGTTTCACTTTACCTTTAAGGAAACAATTAAAAATACTTCAGTTTTGCCACTGAGTATGACAGTAATCATGGATCTGCCTTAAAAACTATTGGACTGGTCTGTGCTGTCTTTAGTCTACAGACAATGGAACACTATTTTTCTCTGACATTTCAAAAATTGAAAAAGGTTAAAACTTTTTAACAGAATTTGATCAGAACATTAGAGTCAAGGATGAAAGAAAATAAGAAGTGACAGAGTGGACTGAAGCTACCTGCCAAAATCTGTGGAGTTTTAAACTATTTCAGAAGAAACAAGCAAAATAAGTCCTTTCTGTTTTAATCAGTTTATGAGTTTATGAGTTGCCTTAAAGAGTGACTTGTATTTTTACACCAAAGGCCTCTTTTGTCTTCAGAGTTATTGCAGGTCTGGAGCCAGCCTGTGTGCTTGCAAATCTTTCCTCTAGCTAGAGGAAAGAAAGAGGAGACATTGCCAGAATGAGCCCACTAGCCCCAAAGAAAGAATCCAGCACTATCAAAGCAATTGCAGCCCTTCGTTCATGCTGCTTTGTTTCTCTCAGTGCAGGATATAAAAGCATCTTTGGCTGTATGTTTTGATAACAGAAATGAGTACCTTGTCATGTTTTAAATCAGCAGCTGAAAGACTTCTTAAGTGAACGTGACAGTATTTGAAATGTCCTACGCTGCCATACTTAAGATATGCCAATCACAATTAATAGCACAGATTTGCTATTCCAAAACAAATAAAACCTGCAGTTTTTCTGCTGAATGAAGAGCTGATGAGTGAAAATAGAAGCACAATTACCACAATAGCCAGTTAGCCTGTCAATGGAAATTACTTTCATTTGTCTGTATTCACAAGGGTTAGTAAACAATAACGTTTCAGCTAATACAGTTTTTGTTATATTCAAATTGAATATGAAGTACAGGCTGACATTATAAATGGATTTCTTACTCTTTTGCACTGGATTTTTGAGGTTCTCTGAGTCTTTTGGTTTAAATTAATCTGTAAGTTTCATATATTTTGGTATCAACCCTATTAAATCTGTGTAATTTTTCCTTCTAGCAAATTAAGGACTGTCCTCTTGTTGTTTGAATGAGAGATGTATCAGTAGCTTCCCCTCACTCAGTAGGAACCAAACGAACATTTTATATTATTCTAGTGGATTCTAAAGAGTTGTGCTGAAAATCCACTTAGTAGGGTGGTAAGATCTATCTCTCTGTAAATTAGTACCTCTCACATTTCAAGTTCTATGAATTTATTTTTCTTAAGTCCTGCAACAGTTCTGGTACTCCCACTGGCAGGTTTTACTAATACCAGGTTTTACCTCATGACCTCTTTTTAGCATGGGGAGTGGACACAAAGCCTCTTGAGCAAATTCTTTTTCTTTACTTTTTCCAGTAAATTCTGCTGTTTTGTCATCTAGTCCTACTTCTTTTAATCTAATTTCTTCCTCATCTTCATGTTTAATTCAAGGCTTCCTTCTAAGCTCTCCTCCAGAACTCATTTTCACTTACTGATCAGAAAAACTTCTTTGTAAGTTAACTGAGCATCTATTGAAGGACTCCCTTGTAGGCTACTACTCTGGACCTATGACTTTGGAAATGTCAAGACATCAGGCAATACAGGCTTACCTGAAGAGATATCAGGCAAACAATTTGGATAATAATTCTTGAGATTGAAGTGTGCAATTAAGCTAGCTTTACCTCCTTTAAACCTTTACTGGGCAGCCTCCTATAAAGCTTTGAAGGACTAATGATGTTGGGAGTACAGCAGGGATGCTAAGGCTAATACCAAGAAATAAACCTATGTAAAATTACTTGCATTAATGCAGTAAAGAAACTAATTCACAAGTTTTAACCTAACAGGCAGACAGATATAATGAGTCTAGTTCTGTAATGGACCAACTGCTCTCTCGCAGTTGGATTCCCTAAACAGTTACACTGGAATATTTTGGACAAAGAAAACTTTATAAACCCACCCACGTACGTTGAAAAAAACTTCTGTAGTTCTCAGCTGGCTATGAAGTCTGTGGTTTTCTTTAAAAAAAAATCCACAGCAAACATAAAACAATCCCTTCAGCTTTCCTCAGCTGGCCATCACTGCTCAATGCAAATGATAATTTTAAAAGTAATGTCTCTAGGTCTCTATGTTCAAAATCATACCTCTTGTGGAAATTATCAACTTCAACTTTTCTTCTCTTTTGGATAGTGGTGTTAATTTAGCTTTTTTTTTTTTCCTTCTAGGAGTTTCATACTTGATTTTCATGCATACCTTTAGCTTTTATTGATGTAATCTGATTGATTTTAACAGGGCATAACATAATTTCTAAGTTACATGTTGCCAGTGTTACATAAATATGATGCTTTTACCTACAGTGTTCATCCAAATGCATGTTAAAATGTAAAAAACTATCTGGGATTTTTGAGGTTGCAGTGGCCATGGCTCTTTGCAGAGCAGATGCTCTGTGCAATTACAAATAGGTGTACCTGCAGTGCCAGTAGTGACTAACGAACCATTACATGGATATGCCAGAAGGTATTCATTCTGTTTTGTTAAGTGTTATTATCTAAATCTTATTTGTTCTCATATGAAGCTGTGTTTTCTTATTCTACTTTGCATTACAACCCTAATTTGCAGAACAGAATTTTAAGTAGTATATAGCAAGCCAAGATCTGTAGTCCCTGATGTCTTTAGGATGCATGGTTAAAGCTCTGCCAGAAGAGGTAGATTGTGAAGGACTTGGGGTTATAAACAGAATTGGGGAATAGCCTGGGCTACACCAGATGCTAGAGGGGATTGAGAAAGCATTCAGGAAGGCCAGAAGTTGAGTCTAAACACTATGTAGGAAAATTGAGATAAATCAGATGAGGGAGGAAAGAATATCAGATACAATAAAACAGCTTAGTACTGATGACTAGTCAACTTAATTCAAAACCTAAATCCCAATATTTTCTGTCTGACTGCCTAAGAACATAGCACTCACACTAACTATGAATAATTGTCTAGAAGATTATGAGAAATACTTTTTTTTCCAGAGAAAAATTATCTTTCCTTATTTTGACAACTACAAATCAAAACAAGCTAGCCTGTAGGGCTCTGAACTTCTCACGGTTCCCACACTGGGCAGCCAAATGTATTAGAAACCTTATAGCACAAGGCTTTCCAGTGCTTCCAGTCCCTCATGGGCTGTGGGAGGGAGGCAGCAAAGAGGAAGGTCTCTATAGCAACAGGAGGGATACATAGATTTTCTCTTGGAGGAACAGTCTCCCTCTGCCTCTTACCTTGTTGCACAAAGGATCCATACACAAACCACATGGAGTTGTAGAGGGTTGTGGAGGTCATGGAGCCCATCTGAAGGCGCGGAGGGTTGAGCCAGTTCAAGAGGTAGACCAGTAGCCCTACTAACAGCACAGTGCCAGCTATGCATGCCCACAGGGAGAGGTCAAATGGTGCCAAGCAGGCAAACATGTCCACTGTCTTCTCTGCCTTTCGAAGTAGCACACCCACTGAGTAGTCCATGTAACGAGTTGTGAAGTCCACTACATTTTCCCTGTCAGGGGTGATGGTTAGGGCAGAGATGCCTATATCAGCTCTCTGAGGAAAGAAGGAGAAAGTACAACATGCATAAGTAGGAGCTACAGGAAAGATCTTTGTTCCTCTGTGATTTATGGCAGCTAAACTTATGAAGGAACAGATGCCAAGGCCAATGTCTTAAGCATCAAATATGTGAACACAGAAACACAGAACACAGAGATGTGACTAACGCTTGAACAGAATAGTGTAGCACATGTCATAGTTTCTGTAAGCAAACATCACTTGGTGGACTCGGGCACATTTGCTCTCTACATTGTTATTTTCTAAGGAATCAAAATACTTCAAATACAATTAATAGCTGGAGGAAATCTACTTCTGGTCATTCTTCTCAGCCTAGTTACTGAAGCCATTATTGTCACTGCGGCAAAAGGCAGACCTTGTGTATAGCATTTCCAGTCAGAAGAAATTAGCTGCCTGACAGAGCCACACGATATCCAACATTTTGATGATATGATGATCATGATAAAGAGCATCTCATATATCCTGGGATTTTGGGGGCATTTGAAATTTTGAAAAACATCAAATTTTGCCTGCAGAGTCTGAAGTGCAGAGCAGATATTCCATGCAGTTCCTTTACTATTTATTCCTCTACATCCTCCTGCTAAGCAACCTCTTTCTATGCCAACCTGTCCTGTAGCTACCTTGGACTTGCTTTGTGCCATTTACATTTTTTTGTAATTTAAGAACCCATTTCAGATGAGAAGAGGATAAATAACATGCCTTGATCTAATAATTGTATTTCACAGCATATCTGGGTGTTGGGTCTCGAGAGACACCAGGCACGACTACAGCAGGTGCTACTTTATTTTTTACATGTACAATTAGAACTGCAGTGAGAACAAGAAAGGGTATTTAAAGCAAACACATTAACACCATTTTAAAAACCTCAAATACTGAACAAGAAGGCTATAAATTCTAGATATTTTAATATGAAAAAGAGTACTTAAAATACTTTAAGCTTCTAGTAGTTTGATTTAATCCATTTCTGTTCTGCCTAAAGTAGTGTGTGGTCCTTTGGAAGGGGGTGATGAGAGCACAAAGGTTTGGAAATTTCAGTACTGTGTCAAATTTTATTAACTCTCTTGAATTTCTTTCTTCTTGCCCAAAGAAGGCAGAGATTACTAGCTTCTTAGAAAAGTAACGTGAAATATTAAGTGAGAAGGTATGGCAAGTGAAACTGATTAGAATAAAATTTGCAAATCATATGGGCTCTTTTAATACCAGCTACAAACCACTTGGCAGCTCATGGTACAAACATACTTTTAATCACAGTGAACTTAAGGCTTCGGTTTAAATCATGTTACTTTAACTTTATATTAATTTTTCACTGGCTTGAGAAACTGGTGGAAGATAGCTAGAGGCTGATGATATGGACAAAAAAGTATTTGAAAATATTGATTTGCTTAAAAGCCATGAATTAGAGCTTCAGCTTTAATTTATGGGTTAGATTCTCTAGAGTCTTAAGTGAAGCTGTGTTGATACACACAGCTGAAAGCATGGCTTCATGAATTCACTTCATGTCCCTTCCTAACAATTTTTTGTGACTGATGATTTAACTGCCCATGGGCAGCAGCAAACTCAGTCAGTAATCCAAGTAAAAATTTCATCAAAATTGTCCATGGAAACATTCAGATCATCTGAGTATCTGTCCTCTGATTATAAAACTTATGGTCCACAAGTGACTTGAGTGATTCACAGTATCTGGTAACGGTTATGCCCTAGCTCCAGTGAGCAAGTTGCAAAGTGGGCATCATTTGAACTGTTTTCCACAACTGTGAAAATAAATGTATTTTAAAAATAATTTACAAATGTAGAAGTCCAGTGCTCTATACCAATAGTTGTCAAACAGGAAAATATGGTTATATTTAATGAGTAAGGGTTGTTTTGGGTTTTTTTTCCTGAACATATATCAAAAAGTGAAAGAGGAATTCAGGGTTTAAAGAGGACACATGGAAACAAAAAGTCCTAGACTTAGCCCCTATTGTTTACCTTTAGCTGTGTAATTATCAGTATGTTACTAAAATAATTCCTGACCACACTAGACTATTGTGAGGTGGTAATTCAAGCTTTATTTGTAAGATGTTTAAAGTTTCTCCACTGAAAAGCAATATACATAAGTAAAGATATTTTTACCAAATGATAGATTACTGTAGGAATCAATGATTAATACATTTTTTTTGCCTTCTCCCTGCCTTTTTATAAAGAGAATCCTATTTCTCCATTAAATACATTGAAGGGCATTGTATCAAAAAGCACAGTATGTGATATTTGTGGAAATATTGCTTCTATGCTACATCTCTGGGGAGCAGTCTTTCCAAATTCCACAGTATTATGGTTCCACTCTGGTTATCAGCCTCTACGATAGAAGAAGAACATTGTTCTAAGTGAAAAGTTGCATTCTTTTTGCCATACTGTAGCAGCAACTGTGATATAATTATGTCTTGCAATTAAAGAGTGATAGTAAAATAAAAAATAGAAAGGAGAGAGAGAAGTCCTGGCTTCTCAGTACTGTGACATTACATTGGAATATTACAACTTATATTCTTAACTTACTAAATTGAATCATAAACACAGTTTACCAGAAAACTATGTGTTTAGCACAAAACCAAGCTTAAGCTTAACTTAATAGTTAATCTACTGATGGTGAGCATTCTTAATTACATATAGATTCTGTCAACTTGTATCAAAATTGGAAGATGAAAAAAATGAAATGCTTGTCATTAACATGTCAAATTGGATCAGAGAAGACATCAGTTTGAAGAAATCAAGGTTCACTTAATGCTTCTGAGATAGAAAAGCAGATGCATGCAATTATGTCAATATTTAGATGTAAAGCTGCCAATCTGATTTATAAACATGTAAAACCCTCCACTCACTAAGTTTTTTCAGTGCCAAAATCAACCAACTATCACTGTCTTAGATGTCTTTTTAACATATCTGTGATGAATGAAACTGACTCCTGAAACTGACTGACTGAAAAAAACAGCAGAGGGCATTATTTTTCTTTACATGACCTACATAGGAATTAATATTCCTTAACAGTAGTTCTCCTGAGGTCATCGTAGTCATTACCAGAATCAGAAAATCCAAAATAAATGACCAAATTGGTCTGACAGCTTTGTTACTGGTGTCACAGAACCATCAACAAAGCCTAGAAATCCCTGAAATGCCCCTATGCTTTTGCTGAAGCAAACACATCTTGTCCACATAGAAAACAATCATCTTACGATGATTCCTGTGGTTCATGATCAAGAACAGGGAAAATAAATGAATCGACTTTAAATTTCTTCCTTGAGTCCTTTCATTTTATCCATTTTCAATGTTAAATCAAGTTTCAACGAATGCTAGAAACAATAAACTACAGTCCCACTTGCTACACAGTTATTAATATGGACATGCAAAAATTAATCAGAGAGACATTTTTGCTCAAGTTACCACACTGACATCCAAATAATTGTTCTTTTACACCGCTATTCTTTTTCTTTCCCCCCCCCCCCCCCCACAACTTTGTCCTCCCTTGTATGCTTTCTTCCTTCCTATGCTACTCCCCTTAGGAAGATGCATTAAAAAACCAGTCTGATAAGAGGCTTCTACTTGGCTTGCAGTTTCTCTTAGAAATGTTTAGGCATATATTTAGTTTTCCTTTTCTAATGGACCTAAGTGAAATCAGACAGTTTTCCCTATGCTATTTGCCTCCTCATGGCTCCTCATTAGAAAAAAATCCTAGCAATCAAGTTAGTAGGGTGAAATGTTGATAATAATGGTTGAAGGATGTGAATACTGCCAGGAAGTCCAGAGCAGTGCTGGAAAGCCTACTGTCCTCTCCCAGAAGTGGCATTAACCTATCACACATGCTCATCCCTCTAGTAATGTGGACTTGGGGGCAACTAAACAAAGCACTGTGAAAAGACATAGATAACTGATAGCAAGAGAAAGATTTGTGGTAAAGTGCTGCTCCTCTGAGGTAGTTTTAGCCTCTCCACAGAAAGCCCAGGTCATTTGACATGAGAGGAGTGAGAGCAACATGTGCCCATATCAAAGAATATTTATCCTCCGTAGTCCTTCTGGTTCAGGTGCTCAGCAAACAGAAAAGTTTCCATAGCATGGTTACGTTCAGTTTATTTTGACAGGAGAAAGTGTTTGGAGCAAGGGTATACCTAATATAGGTCTTGATAATCAAAGGAGGGGAGGCTTGAATCTGTTTCCAAATTCCAATTAAAGACTAGTTGCTTTGATCTGCTGATTCCAGCTCCTATTTTAGCAGTCAGAAGGGACCTTGTCTCAAAGCTGGAACAGGGTGAACTTGGCATAGTCTCATGTCTTTGAGGCCAGCTGCGGACCTAGGGCATGTACTTGGCACCGCAGGGCTTCTGCTCTGCCCTGAAGCTCAGGCGGGGTTGCTGTAAATGACAGAAGCCTGGCACTGCTCTCCCTGCATCAGAACCTGCCACACCCTGAACCAGCTTAATGCAAAAAGAATATATTGATCTTGAACACCAAAATTATGTGCTTGCTGCAGCAACTGCTATTTCATATGGCACATCTGTAGTGGCCCCAGACACCCTTCTCAATGAGATGTACTCAAAAAGAGAAGGCAGCTATTTTCCATTATCCTTGAATGGGACTTGCCTTTTGCAGAAATACATTGTTCCCAACTCATTTTTGGCTCATGCACTAACAAGCAAAGAGCACTCCCTGTTTCTGGATTTCCTCCACATGTTGGCCAGACTATCATGTAAGACTTGGTTGGGAAAACAAGGAAACACTTTGTTTTAAACAGGTTAGACCTTCAATTTAAAACTATTCTCTGCTCCTTTGCTTCCCCTTACAAAGTTGCCAAGCAGATAGATATTTGAGTTCTGGAAGCAGAACTCAGTTCACAGTGAATAAGCAGCCTTTCAAGAACAGCTTGCACTTGGGAAGGGGTAGATACACACTGGCTGCTTGCCCAGAGTTTCTCTTTTACCTGAAGAGGGACAGAGAATGGGAGAGAAGGACACAGTGAAACTTTACTGTTAATTATAGAAGGGGTAAGGAAGGTAAAAAATCATACTCTGCCATAATATGGGGAAAACATGTTTTCTGAATTCCAAATGCAGTTCCATTAACTCTTTACACTTTCTAACTGTACAGAAAGATTTCATATCCATTAAAACTCATTTACAGCAAAACTGTAGCAGACTGGTAAATCTGTTGCATCTTGTATTAACAGAACTAGGTGGTTATCACCTTAAGAGTATTACTGTAGTTCTATGAGTCCCTACCTACAAAGGGGACAAGAATGACATACATATTTTTCAGTGAACCATTTGATCTCAGTTGTTATGAGTTCTACCTTAAAAATCATTCATTTCAAATAAACAAAAAATGTTCTGGACCCACTTCTGTCTCCAAAGCCATCTAGGACTAAGACCCCTCCAAGCCTGAGTTAACGCAGTGGCCTGCTGAGTCCTTTGCTGAGTACAGTGCTGAGTACGGCATAGCATAACACCAAATGTAAGGAACAGAAAAATGATAAAAATAAATCAGCAGGCCACTGTGGTTTTATGTCTCATAATTAGATGAGGGATTTTTAGCTGTTAAAGTTTAGAAGATGAAGGAAAATACACTTTTCTAAGTGGCTCCAACTTACCATCTATGATCACAGCATTCCACCTTCCAGCTTCATAAGGGCATAGGGACATGTCAAAGGAAGTTTATTACTACAGTGTAGATGTATGAATCCTGCCACAGGTATGGCATGTGTAATTGTTTCCATCCCAACAGGCTTCCTACTGCTCAAGAAGGTAGAATAGGCTAAAGCTATCACTATTTTTTTCATAAACAACTAGTTAGTTATTTACATGAATATCTGCTGCAGTTATTTAAGGAAAAACAACAAATGTAGGTGCTCTCTATAGCTGTAAAAGCTGCCTCTACAGGTTAACTAAGAGCAAATAAAATATGTATGTTCATGCCACAATGAGACATCAGCAGAATAAAGTCTGCATAGCTCTGTCTTTCTTAATGGGAGAAGCTGCAAACAGACAAGATGTGAAGTGCAAGGGAAAAAAAGAAAAATATGGCACATTTATTTAGTTTAATTTATTTATGATACAATATTGAATATTTAATGAAAAATTAAGTAGGCTAAATGGGTTTATTAATTACAGAATAGAGAACATAGTACTCTTGGTTCATATATTTACATAATGTAAGAGTTATTATATATCAATAAAACATTTTCTGTTGATTATATACTTCATGCATTCATCACACCAACATTTTTCTAAGTGCTATACATTATTTATGTAATGTACCACTAATTACTGCAACACCAATTTTTCCTCTTTTGAACAACCTCTTCAACTCGTTTGTGTCAGGTCTTGCCAAACTAATTAGGATGCTGTGCATCCCATTATTTGGTTGTATTCAGATTTCACACTGCTGTACTTTGGTTGGAAAAAAGAGATTGCCTTGCTCCTTAAATAGGTACCAGTAAGCACTATTTCTAGCTTTTTCTTTACCACCCAATGCATGTGGGCACTCTATCAAATGCTGGCAACACAGGCAATGAACAAAATGCTATCACTGACTCATTAAAAAGGTTTACTGGTTGATGCAAACATAATATACCATGTATCACTTAGCTTTATCACATGATCTTATTTAGTGAGTTACTAATAACCCTTACCTTAAATACCAGTTCTCCTATCAGTCCGTTCCATGACCCATCATCCTGAGGACTCCCATACTTGTGATCTGGTGCAACATAAATTTCATATTTAAAGCCGAGGTAAGTAGCCAATGCTTCCAAAACATCTATTGAGAAGCCCTGATACTTCTTCGGTTTTCCCAGAACATTTTCAGACACCATGACAAAAGGCTCTTCCTGAATAGAAAGCAAAGGAGTCAACTGTTAGTAAAGTAATTTCATGCCACATTTGGGTGCTGTAAAAAGCAAATGTGCTTTTTACAGCACCCAAGTAAAGGAGTAAAAAAGTAAAGGAGGGACTATTTAAATACTGTTTATACAAAACTTTCCTACAACACATTGTTAGCGGTGCCTCTTGCATTCTGCAAAATGCTATTTCATTATGTGTTTACTTCAACAGATAAATTTTCTTCTCTACTATGTATTTCAGAAGTAAATCTTCCATTGTAAAATTACAAATGAAATTTTTGCAGTAATGCCTTCTGACTGGTCTTATGCTTGGCAGGCAGACATATACTCATATGTCTGTCCATAAATACAGAAGATTCTTCAGCGCTGACAGTTTTCACTGGCTGGGCAAACGCTGTATCTGACAAACGCAACTACTAATTCATGCTGTAAGGAATGAAAAACATGGCAAAATAAGCCATACCACAGAAACATGCTACATTTCTTCCTTTTATTTCTTTACTGGTGCTGTAATTTAATAAGAGTCCATCAGAAACATCTATTCTGCAGTGCAAAAAGTTAGTTATGACTTGCTATGGCTTGCCCATGAGAAGCACATGAAACCATTTCCTGACCACTTCCTCCTAGTCTGCATAATCCACAGGCATTCAGAAGAAAACAGAATTGGTTTCCATAGTACTTGTGGCCCAAACTTTAATTGTATCTCCAGAGGTGTTTTTGTCGGCGTTTAAATGATTTTTTTTTTCTTTATTACTCTACTACTCTGTCAGTGACTTTAAAGCCAATGTACTTCTCACAACTTTTTTCGCTAATACTTCACTAAATATTTTTAGTTTCTTAGTATGTCACTCTCTATAAAGAGATATCACTCAACTGCAGGCAGGATGTTCTCAGAATAAGAAAGTATCATTTATAAATGCTGGAGTTCATATTCATTAGGATACCCACATGTTGAGCACGCTGCCAAAGAAGCAAGGACGCAGCCAGACTGGCTTGCAGGATGTTCTTCTCTGATTGTAGGAAATCCAGAAGAAAAACCCAAACCCACAAAACCCAAACAAACCCCCAAACTAATCAAACAAACAAACAAAAAACCAGGAAAAAAACAACCAGAAAGGATTGTAGGAAATCCAGAAGAAAAACCCAAACAAACCCCCAAACTAATCAATCAAACAAACAAAAAACCAGGAAAAAAAACAACCAGAAAACTTGACTGTTTGAAGTTATTATTTTCCAGTTGTTAGACAGAATTTCTTTCCTCCAAATTTTTCAAGATTAGCCAAATGGAATAAAAATGGAGGACAGCAAGTGAAAGTGAATTTTCAAAGTAGTTCTCCAGCACTTGGGTTCCAAGAACATTGAAGGAATTGAGACTAAGTTGATGAAAGTCTCTCCCAAATGAGAACACAGAGTGAATTCAGCTTTGTTGATCACTTGGATGAGAGATTCTTTTTTTCACACAGTCTCAAAACGGCTTGAAAAAAATGTTTCCACAAAAAAATAAATGTAATTTATCAATCTAAGCACATTATGCATAAAATTCTAATGATTATGTGTACAAAGGGTTTTTTAGAAGTTGGTAATTTTCATATTAGAAAGGATTTTTTCTTATAACTTCTAAGTTATTAGAAAATAGTTACTCATAAACTGAATTTTTATTCAGTTAGTTAAAAAGCAATTACTAATTGTACTGATCTAAAACACTGTTTAAAATGCAGTTTATCATGACTTATTTCAGTCTTTTATTAAGCTACGTAATGTTATTTGCTGTTGAGAGATTTACAAAACAACCCAATGTCCAGTGTGCTATACATTTAATGAAATATAAATAATCAAATAGTTTTATGCAAAGCATCTAACACTTCCCAATTTCTGTTGAAGCCTGGAGCAACAAATTTTTTAATCATATTCCAAACAAAACAAACCAAATCTATAGCTATTTCTCAGAGGCATTGAAAGAGGACAAAAATATTTTTCTTGATTTTTCTCCCCATAAATGCTGTGAGCTGAAACTATGCCAGTTGTCTTTTTGTACTCTGGGACGGTGTTATAGCAGCTCCTATATAAAGAGATATATATCCCTACATTATTGATGTTAAAATGATTGTCTCCATCCTTGAGAAAGTGGATCTTCTAGAAAGAAAATACATAAAACAAAAACAGCCAATACATTTCTCAACTACCGAACAAAAACATAATGAGAACCAAGGACAAGCTTGTAGAGAGTAGGTGTCAAAAATTCACAAGGTAACTAATGAGTCTGGAGGTGGCAAAATTCAACTGGATGATGAAGCTTCCATTCAACCACAACCTGATACACTTGCTCTCCAAAACAAGTGGTAATTCAGACTATATAAAGCAGGTCTTTCTCAGAGAAGCCTCACAATTGCCATCTTCAGTGATACTCAAAACTCACCTGGACAGTCCTCAACAACCTGCTCTAACATTAGCCCTGCTTCACACAGATGTCATCCAAGGGTCCCTTCAAAGCTAAATTGTTCCAGAATGCACTGAAGTGATCAAAAGATGGCCACTGTTCCTCTCTAGGGGACTGATGAGCCTTTGTAGGGCAAGAGCAGACTTCACAGCCTGTAAAGTCAGGAAAGTCTGGAAAAGCAAAGAGGTCACAATATGTATGACTGAGGAGGGGAAAACCAAGAAAATAAATTAATTGCTCCCCCTTAATTTATTGTTTTTGCAAGATGGATTATTTGCCTCAATGGGCCCCATAACCATCAGATATATTTAGGGGATGGCTTTGCAACCAACCTCAACTGAGATTCTTTAAAAGATGAGCTACTTTCCTACTTTACCCTCAATGTGCCTCCTTGTCAACTGAATGCAGCATTACTAAGCCCATGTAAGGGCTCCTTCTCCAAATAACTCCATTGTTATCACTGTCTGGTTTCTTCTTGGGTTGTAAGCTGTGCTGCCCTGATACAGAAGAGGATGTGTTTAAGACTCAGTGTGAATCAAATGATTTTACATAGTGTTGTGGGTTAACTCTGGTGGACAGCTAAGCACCACAAAGCCAATACAATCTGCAGCAAAATGAAAGTCAGCAGTAAACAGGTAAAATTTATATTGGGTGAAACTGTGCATATTGTTTTTTACAACCGTAAGAAGGTAAAGTCTGGTTCCAGAGATTATTACACCCTGAGCAAGAGAAGCTGCAAAACTCTAACAGACTAGCTCATCTTAGGAAGCCTAAATACAGACCCCAAATTAAGGCAAAATGGCACAAAAAAAGAGAAAGTGTTGGGAAAGATGACATGATAGTACAAGTACATTGGAGAAGCAGCTCACAAAAACACTCATCTCCATTCATTTACCTATTATCACTAGGTTTATAAAAGTTTTCAACAACGAAGCTATGCATTAAGACTGACATGAGTTAATAATATGCTACATAGTAATGCTGATATAGTTAAACATCCTCCTCCCACCAGAGCAACTAGCTACCTTCTCATGCAATAGCTCTGGTGATGCTTGCTTCCTTTATTAAAGTAATTCTACTACTAAGCCATCACAACTCTACTAAATTTTTGTCAGGTGAGTTGATCTGATTGCCAGGAGTGCAGACAAATGCCAGAGCCAGGACAAGTGATGGAGTAAGACTGTACAAACAGAAGTGAGGAAGTACCAAGAATGTGCCCTTTTTGGTATCAGGAGAACAGATGAAGCAGCTCAGACATCTTACCCAAAACCATCTTCAGATGTGCAACACAAAATTATTTGAGCACATTTCACAAATTAGGGTTTGTCACAGAAATATTTGGTTGAGTAAGAAGAGTTACCATCACTATTTTCCACATGCAGAACTGAAACACACAGATTTCATGACTTGTACACCTGAGAAGTGAATCCAAGTGTGCTGGGTGTGGTGGGTTGACCCTGGCTAGAGG
>NW_010336268.1:113850-144539 GCF_000700745.2 Antrostomus carolinensis | reverse complement strand
CAAACCATTCTATGATTCTATGATATTTACTTTGGTTTTTGGATTCTGCATATGTTACTATGTCAAAATGCACTCTTCCCAAAGAACTAAAAACAATAGAAGGAAGATTGCTAGAGCTAAGCCATTACTCACTCTGTTCTTAATATTTTATGGGTATATGATACACATGAGCTGCATTAGCTGAACGACTGACCAGTTTATAACAGAATATGTTTATGCTCTTTTTCTCTCAAACCTAGAGCAGCTGGATATTTCCTGAAGGAACTGTGACACTTGGAGAGCTCACAGTGGAGCAGATTTTTCTGAACAGGAGGAGGAGCAGGGAGGGGCCTTAAACCCCATCTCCCTTCTGCTGATGGGGGGCCGGGAGGCAGGTAAAGGAGTCAAGTTGAATCCAAGAAAAGATGAGGAGGAGTGTATTGTTTCAATTTTTGTCTTTGTCTTTCATTATCCAAATGTATTCTAATTAGCAATAGATTAAATTAATTTTCCCCAAGTCTGTTTTGCCCTTGACAGTATCTTGTAAGTGATGTCTGTTTTTATCTTGATCCACAAGCTTTTTCATCTTATTTTCTCCCCTTGTCCTCTTGAGGAGGGCAGAAGTCAGTGAGCAGCAAGGTGGGTGTTTGGATGCTGGCCAAGGGTAATCCACCACACATTTGCATGCAGATTAATCAACATTTAGTGTATCCAGATTAAATTGTAATTAAGCATAAATTCATATCTTAGTTTGCTTCTAAATTGCATATTCTAAAATTATTAAATCCAATCTCATTTTATAGACTGTCTCTTCATTGCTACAAGTGGCAGTGTTTTTTCCCTTTCAAATAGAATGATGAATGTCCTGGTGCATTTTGTTTTGTGTTAATTTGTAATTCCTCTGGAAAAAATTTAGGAGAGAATCTCGGGGGACCTTAAGCTCATCCTCAGGTTCTCCATGGGCAAGAGAGATAGGAACCCTGATTCTGTTTCAGTCCTAAATCTGTCATCTCTTTGTGAAGCAGCAAGAAACTACTGAAGAACCATTACAAAAATACCATGGTTGTATGACTTGGATGAATCTGCACTTTCAAAGATGATGGTAAGAAGTGTTGAATTTTGCTGTTTGGTGAGCTACATGTTGCATCTGTCAAGTAGTATTTTGGCACCAAAAAAATATGAAAAACCCTCACTCACTGTACTTTCGTAGTTCACTTTAGAATACATGAAGAGAACCTTTCAGACACCAGTTTATAAAAAGCAGTTTAATATAGTTAACTTGCACATTTTTCCAGATAGCATTCTTGGGTGTTACCAGTTTGTGGTGTGTTGGATACATGTGGTTATCTCCCTCTCCCTGCAAACTTCAGTGCATCTCCAAGGCTTAGATAAATTTCTATATCGTGTAGTTGAAGGAAACCTGAATTTGAAACTAGGTATTATGGAAATCACAAAAAATCCCCCCAAAACCCCCCCAAACCATAGCTACAATATTTTCACTGTTCAGGTATTTATATTTTGTTTTGTTTTAAGTTTGCCTCTGGAAATGCTACCTTTCTGTCTGTATTAACATTTTATATAGCCTAGACAACCTTTTTCAACCATCTATCTCACTTTTAAATGGCCAAATGTACCTGCCATGTGATTTATCACAATAGTCACCAAGGCTGTGAATCCATAATCAATCATATTCTTTCATTAGCTTTGGATTATTTAATTACGCAATAACATTTTAAAAAGCTTACATGAAGTGAAGCTTAGTATCTTCTACTTTTATAACCTAGAAGGGGGTGTTGTAGCAAATGGAATAGCAATTACAATCTTTACTTCAAATGTGTAACTTTTTAGCATGTTTTAATAAATGTATGCATTTGAAATAGAATATATATTTTACATTCTACAGTACCTCTTGTGTGGTCAGTACCCTGCTATTATTACTGAAGACAACCATATTGAAAGATTGACAGTTATTTTGCATATATATATAAAAAATAAAATTGTAATACTGGATTACCTACACATATTTTACATATATTCCAACATCTAAATATATCTAAATATATATCTGAATAAATTCTGGTCTATCTGAGAAAATTATTATATTTAACACTGTATTTATTTATTTATTTATTTATTTTACTCTTTTTATCATACTGTGTTTCTCTTAGGAAGAGAAGAAAGAGCCTGAAAATGAAATAATGATTTTTTAATTTTTTTTTTCCATCTATGAAAATTTTTACAATTTATTCGAAGATGAAATAATAGGATACTTTTATTAAAGAAAACAAACAACCAAAACCAAAGGAATCCTGAAGAATTGGAAGCCTGCAGGTTGCTTTTTATCCCTCCTATGTCACAGAGGAAAACAATTAAAAATTAACTGCTCTTCTGACAAAATATCTCTCCAATTAAAAAATAGTGTTTTGTGGATCCTCTCAAAGCTGCCAACATGACCTACTGTAGTGGATTCTTCTCTCCTTCAGATTGCACCAAGAGAAATGTTTTCCTTATTGTCTCCATCTCTTTTACAGCAATATATTTGATTTTCTATTTTTTTAATTCTGATCACCTTGCTTTTCTAACTGAAAGTAAAGTTCAAAAAAATGACAACACAGAAGAAAAAGGCATGCTATTTACCAAAACGTATGATAATCTTCAGATGGAAAGTAGAAATATTTTACATAAAAACATTATTTCAAAATTAAAAAAATTCTTATGGAATGAAAATGGAGAAATACCAGCTGAAAATAAAGAAATTGGGAATAAAACCAGATCCACTTCAACATGGTCATTTAAATTTATAATTAATGAAAAAGAGAAGTGTAAAGATAAAACACCTTTCTTGATATTGCTAATAGCAACTACAGCTGCTGAAATTCAGCACAGAAGTTCCATCAGAAAAACTTGGGGAAATGAATCTGTGGTTCCTGGAGTTGGGATTGTTCGGTTGTTTATGCTGGGCATTGAGAGCAAGGGTTCAAATGACAAAATCCTGAGAGAAAGCGAGCAATATCACGATATTATTCAACAGGACTTCCTGGACACCTACCATAACTTAACTCTTAAAACTTTGATGGGCATGAACTGGGTTGCCTCTTATTGCAGCAGTGCAAGCTTTGTGATGAAGACAGACAGTGATGTTTTTGTTAATACAATATACCTAATAGAAAAGCTCCTCAGGCCTCTTTCACCTCCTCCACAAAATTATTTCACAGGTTGTCTTATGAAAGGGCATAAGCCTATTCGGAATAAAGGAAGTAAATGGTACATATCACAAGAAGAATACCCAGGTGACAAATACCCTCCTTTTTGTTCAGGAACTGGCTACATCTTATCTGGAGACCTGGCTTCAAAAATTGTCAATGCTTCTTTAATGATGAAATATATACATTTGGAAGATGTTTATGTAGGGCTCTGTCTTAATGCAAAGGGAATACAGATAGTACCTCCACCTAGTCATTCATTGTTTAATATATACAAAGTCCCATTTTCTCCTTGTCGGTACAATAAGATAATTACATCTCATCACATTCAGAGAAATGAGCATATAATCTATTGGGAAACACTGCAAAAGAACCATCATGAATGTTAGAACAGAAAGGCCCATAGCAGAGTCCTTTCTTTCTTTTACAATGGACAACACAGCAGGCATTTTCTTAGAAGCGTAGCATCTCTGTAGTAATAACTTTCAAGGTTCAGGGACATCCTGAATCAGGAGTATAGTTTTTGTATTAGGGTATATTCAAAGGGTTTTTATTCCATAAAACAGACTTTCTCTGTTTACTGAATACTGTTTAGTACCTTACTTTGTTTTGGATGAGGCACAAATTAATTCTTACATTGTTTTAAAATATGGCAAGAGATCATATCAACTATATTGAAGAAAAAGCAATGAAGATGCAATGAAACTTAATTTTTCATTAATAAGTAATTATAAGTTAATGTGTTAATTTTATATTGCTCAGATCTAATTAGTCTACCTACCATTACATTTACTTAGATAGCATTTCGATGTGACTGAAGAAGAAAGCATACATGATTACCCTATGCTGGTGAATTAGTGATAGAAATATGGATGGAAACTGTTCTTTTTTTCAGAAGATCTAATATTAGGATTTGCCAGATCTCTATTTCTGCATGCAGCTGCTGTTACTCTCAGTAGTCTTACATACAAAGAACACCTCACACACAATATACCATTTAGTTATTATGGAGATACAATGAACAAGATGAAAATTAAATGCTAATAGAGTGTTTTGACAGGAGTGTATTAAATTCCATTTTGGGGTTCCCAGCCCTGTACAAAATATTCCTATAGCTAAGGAAGGAAATAATAAGATGATGTTTGTATTACCTTGCAAGCTAAAAGCTTCAGTCAAAATGTCTATGTAAGTAAATTACTTTCCAGATTTCTCTACAGCCAACAATATAAATTATCTACTACTCCCAGTAAGAATTAAAAGACATTTACAGTAGTTACTGAGTGGACCAACTGTCTGGATTAATTGAATAGCTAGAAAAAAAAAAAAAAAATACTTGTAGCTTTGCAGGAGCTTATCAGGTGCATGTGGGAATCAAAATATCAACCACATAAATAGTAAATACTTCAGCCAGAGCTGAAGTGAGAAAGTGAGAATACAATATATGCATTCCCACTGTCATTTTATAAGCATACATTATAATGTTTAATAAAGAAACCTAATTAAATTGTATGTCTTCCTGTGGAGAAAATAACCCCTTTCTGCAGTTACTCAGAAAAATCCAAAATATAATTCCTTTAGGAAATTCACCTGTAGAAATCAAGGTTATGGACTGAGTTTCCTTTTTTTCCTCTTGACAAGCAGGTTATTTCTATGTCTTGTCCATGGAGTGCAATCATTTGAACCATTTAAAGACAGTCCAAAGGAGAAAAACATGAATTATGAGGAATCTTGATTAAAATGACCAACAATGAAAACCTGAAGAAAGTAGAACTCTCTTCTCTATGCCATCTTGTAAATCAAGGTTATGTTATAGTAATCATAGTATAGTTAGGTTGGCAGAGACCATTACGATCATCTAGTTCAACCGTAAACCTAGCATTGCCAAGTTCACCACTAAAGCACGTCCCCAAGTACCACATCTACACGTCCTTTAAATACCTCCAGGGATGGTGACTCTACTACTTCCCTGGGAAGACTGTTCCAATACTTGACAACCCTTTCAGTGAAGAATTTTTTCTTAATATGCAACCTAAACCTCCCCTGGCACAACTTAAGGCTGTTCCCTCTTGTCCTATCACTTATTATTTGTGAGAAGAGACTGACTCCCATCTCTCTACAAGCTCCTTTCATGTAGTTGTAGAGAGCGATAAGGTCTCCCCTCAGCCTTGCCTTCTCCATGCTAAACAATCCCAGTTCCCTCAGATGCTCCTCATAAGATTTGTTCTCCAGGCCCTTCACCAGCTTCGTTGCCCTTCTCTGGACATGCTTCAGTGCCTCCATGTCCTTCTTGTAGTGAGGGACCCAAAACAACCCAGCACTCGATCATTTCCTCTTGTCTTATCGCTTGTTATTTGAGAGAAAAGACCGACACCCACCTCACTACACCCTCCTTTCAGATAGTTGTAGAGAGCAATAACGTCTCCCCTCAGCCTCCTTTTTTCTAGGCTAAACAACCCCAGTTCCCTCAGCTGCTCCTCACAGGATTTGTTCTCCAGGCCCTTCACCACCTCTGTTGCCCTTCTCTGGATACGCCCCAGTGCCTCAATGTCCTTCTTGTAATGGGGGCCCAAAACTGGACACAATATTCAAGGTGCGGCCTCACCAATGCTGAGTACAGGGGAAAGATGACTTCCCCAGTCCTGCTGGCCACACTGCTTCTGATACAAGCCAGGATGCCATTTGCCTTTTTGGCCACCTGAGCACACTGCTGCCTCATATTCAGCTGGGTGTCAACCAACAGCCCCAGGTCCTTTTCTGCCAGGCAGCTTTCCAGCCACTCCTCCCCAAGACTCTAACGTTGCATGGGGTTGTTGTGACCCAAGTGCAGGACCTGGCACTTGGCCTTGTTAAACCTCATACAACTGGCCTCGGCTCATGGATCCAGCCTGTCCAGAGCCCCTTGCAGAGCCTTCCTACCCTCAAGCGGATCAACACTGCTGCCCAACTTAGTGTCATCTGCAAACTTACTGAGGATGCACTCAGTCCCCTCATCCAGATCATTGATAAAGATATTAAACAGAACTGGCCCCAAAACTGAGCCCTGGGGAACACCACTTGTGACTGGCCACCAAGTGGATTCTGCTCTGTTCACCACAACGCTTTGGGTTTGGCCACGCAGCCAGATTTTTACCCAGCGAAGAGTACACCTGTCTAAGCCTTGAGCCACCATCTTCTTTAGGAGAACACCAGCAATAGCTTAGCTGATCTGCCCTAGGATAGAGATAAGAATTGCATTGTATTTTTCATTGCTACAACTCGAGAAAGCCTGAGCAGCCTGGTCTGAACTTATAGCTACCCCTGCTTTCAGCAGGGGGATGGAGACTGTAGACCTCCTGAGCTTCCTTTCAAACAGCATTATCCTGTGGTCCAATGATTGTATGACGTTGTATGATTACAGGAAGTTACCTAAAGCATGCCGAGATTCTGAGTGACTGCAGTGGCATTTAGATGAGAACCAAGACACACTCCAGTAAAAGTAATTCTTACTGAGAAAGAACTTGCTTCAGGATGCTGCCTTCTACAGCTGGCAAAATTTTCCAATTAAGTCCAAAAAAGAGTGCTTACCTGGAGAAGTTTACTGACTGTGTCAAATTGATTTGTGTGTTATGACTATGCAGTTAGAATAATGGGGGCTGTAACAAACAAAACGAGAGAACACTCTATCTGGCACCAGAGAGAACGAGCTATTAAATACTACTTTATTTTGCAGCATAGCCTAAGCCCTTTCAAACCATTTTTATCTGTCCCCAAAACAATAGAGACTCTTTAAAAAAGTGAGTGAGATTTTATTCTGCACTAGTCACAGTACAAAAGCACTTGAAATTCATGTTTATATTGTTGCATTTTGGGGAAACCTTTAAATTTCATTTTACAGATGACATCAATATGCCCTGTGTAAGACACGATGGTGGTTCTTTGAGGCTGGCTGCAGACACAGGTGAGTTTTTGGTTGTGGTGATTTACAGTCATGGCAGAGGTTGTGGTCTCTGTGGGAGAGGTTTTAGCTGCATAGTCCTTTCTCCTCTAGAAACATCTTTTTTCAATTAAGTCTTAATTATTAATTGTCAGAAGCATTCTTACTGCTGTAGGTGGAAGGATACTGGAAAAATAACTCTTCTGCATCAAGTTCCTGCATTCAGGTAGGACTAATCTTAGGAAATACAAGCCCAAAAAGATTAAAGTCTTCAAGTTCTGATGTTGACTGGTAAGAATGTAATATGGTTTGTATCCAGAAATAATTTTCAGCTATATCTGAAAAAGCTAACTGATAATTGGATTTTGATATTGTCTCTATGGTTGCTGGCATGTTGTTTACTCTTCTGCTTATCAGTACACAGAACTAAAAGAAGATGATTTTAGATTTGGCATCTTGGTATTTATTTTAGGGACATCTGTGCTTCAGAAGCTGTTGGAGAAGGGTGTAAAAATTCAGGATAAGTTTGACCTGATTTAGAACAACCATTTGTGTAGTTCAATGTATACACATGCTCCCTTTGGCTATCCCCTATTCAGTGCAGTTTTGGTTTTTTAATGGGTGTATTAATCTAAAGTATAAAAGAAAAAAAAATAGCAGTGTGATCAATTAAAAAGTAATCTCTTGCCTCAGATATATTGATTTGCACTCATAATTAGGGTTGTTTTCCAAGCATTTGTATAACATTTTCAGATGACCCGAGAGCTGCTCTTATGCTGCAATATATCGCTCTTTCTTCCAGACATATTTTGAAGAGGTCAGCCTAAAACTTGAAGTTTCTTGATACAGAGTATTATTTCATATGCTGCAAACACTGCAAGAGGATAGTAAAAGTGTAGCAATTTTCCAGCATGCTGGATGCCCCGGAGGCCCATGTGTTATTTGAATAATTTTTAGAAAGTGTTTATTTTCTCTACCATAATGCGATGGTGGCTGTGCAAACAGTAGCTTTTCAGATGGCAATAATGAAATAATACTAGGTGTGGAAGTTGTGGATTATATACAAAACTCATGTAGCTGCAGTACTGTTGCTGATAAATGTTTTAAAGAAGTCAAATCTGTAACAAAAGGGAAGGTAAATAAAGCATCTGTGTATGTTTCTAGCCATCATCTGTACCTTGATCTAGTTTTTTTAAAAAAACCAAAACCGCTGGCATTGATGAAGTTCCATATAGTGATTTAAGGACTTTCCTGCAGAAACAAGCCTGGTTACAGTCAAAGTAATTAATTTTGACAATTAATTGTCTTCCCCACCCTGTCAAGCTAAATTAAAAAACAAAACAAAAAAACAGAGGAAACTATACCTGTCTTCTGTTTGTCTACTGGGGTGTAAAGCTTCTCTGCATTTGATGCAGCTGGGCTGCATGGAGCAGATAATCTGCATGGAGAAACTTAAATTGCCTATTAGTGGGAATACTTAGGACCTGAGATGAATTTGAGGGACAGGTCCATAATTGGTAAAGGACCAGGTTGTAAGCAGTTACAAATACTCTGGATTTTTTTATGTCTTTTGTTTTAGAATATTGCCCCTTGTCACTGGGAGAAGGGGGTTGTGACTGGAACAGGGTGTAACTAATTTGTAAGCATTACTCAAACTGCTTCTGTGACAATTCTCTTGGGTTAGAATTGGTATCTTAGCCAGGTGTACAGCATAAGATTTTCTTCAAAAGGACTAATGTAGTTAGTGCCTGAGGCCTCAAGGCCGAAGGCTTCATCTGAAAAGCTTCTGCACTTACTTGGTCAGATCTTCTTTTTTGGTTCACCATTTCATTATTTTTCTGTAACGATGTTGAGCTTTTTTGCTTGCCTCCCCAACTCCCCACACCCCCCTTAATTTATATGTGTATATATTTTTGTGTGGCCTTGTTCTAATAAGAC
Source organism: Antrostomus carolinensis (assembly GCF_000700745.2). Classification (NCBI taxonomy): domain Eukaryota; kingdom Metazoa; phylum Chordata; class Aves; order Caprimulgiformes; family Caprimulgidae; genus Antrostomus; species Antrostomus carolinensis. Next base: position 135,506 of record NW_010336268.1, on the reverse strand, counting down.
TATCTCTAGACATTCTTATATGAAGCCTCATCTTGTATGTGTGGTTGGAAAACAGGCCATAGGGCAAATAGTGAGGCAGGAGCGGGGAATACCTGGTATAAGACTCAGATCTAAATGCTGGTGGAATGTAGCTTCCTGGCAGCTTTGCATTGTTAGAATTTCAGTGATCATGTGTGCAGCTACTATGAGAAAACCTCAAGTTCCTTAGCAGTGCTGCTTTAACCTCTGCTTAACAAACTGTTGACACAAACAGAACTTTATATGCATGAAAACAATAGTACTTAGTAAGTTTGGTTTTACTGAAATGGAATTTACTTTGTCAGGCAGTATTTGGCTCTTAATATGAATTTAGATAAATAACTTATTAACTTTCTGGCTAGTATAGTGGGATATGTGTATATTTTAAATATAAGTCTTCTAATTTTTATTCCATTCCATCATTGTCAATGGTCTAAATGTAAGGAGCATTTATGAATAATATTTGGATGCCTCATACAGGCAAACTACTATAAATACTAAGGTATAAGCAATGTATGTTCTCAATTAAAGCATCTGTCTAAGGACCAACAGTGTGCCCAATAACTGAGCTATTAAAACTGGTATTGGGGAAAGCTGTTGCAGTAGACCATTCCACAGTTCAGTCATACTCTAGGAAGAACTCCTTTAATTGGCACTGAATTTTTCATCTAGGTGGATAAAACAGAAGTACTAAAAATGTGTTTCCTGTCTCATTATCCCCAAACAGGACAGGGAACTTGCAAATGTGACAACTCATGTAGGGACAGCAACTGCAATCTTGAGAGTTGTACTAGACCAGCTTAATCACAGCTGTGGAACACTTTTATAGGTAAGAAAAATTGCAAAAAATGAACTTAAATATTTTGATCTAACTGATTTGTCTGGATGAATTATATCTTCCTGTAGATTCTTGTAGAAGCTATAGTTGCACTGATTTTCAATAGTTGAATAACTAGGACTAAAATCAATGGCTTGTTCCATTAATGTTTTCCTCCATTAAGTTTCTTGCTTTGCAATTAACTTCTACTTTCTGTAATATTCATATGAAAACCTGTAAAAATCAAAGATATCTCTTTGCACATCAGACATTATTCTGGTTTCATGAGTATGATTGTTTCTTAGATTGACTAATTCCTATCAAAGCTTTCTGAGGACTGGCTGATTTCCCACACACACATTTTACCCTGATTGCTGACAGTTTTGCTGCAACTCCAATTCTGTGTTCATTCTTAGTTGACGTTCAAAATAGACTCTGAGTTCATGCCATTGAGTGTGCTGTAGATAAGAAAATCTGAAACTTGAAGAAGCCAATGTAGGTATCGTATGCCTGATATTCCTTATATAGTGTTGTTGAGAAAATGTGTTTAACCATGCCAGGTTTTTAACTAGGTTGCATTCCTATGGTGTGAAAGGTCTCGGGATATACCGCTCCGCCTTGTGTTGATCCACCCAAGTGGTGATAAAAAGTTCCTGGTAGACAAGAATCTTCTCAAAGCACTTCCTTATTGCTTTCAACATATTTTCTTTATTTGAGTTAGATAAGGAAGAGTCACTCAAGAGAAAGTTAGCTCTTCTTTTTGACAAAGAGTGACAATTTTCAAGCTTTCCTTGAAGAAATGTAAAGCAAGCATTGAGTCAGCTTGGGGGGTGGGGGGACAGGGAGGAGGGGAGCAAGGACAAGTATCTTAGCTGTTATTTCTTTATCTGAAGAGACAAAAGTCTAAAGAAACTTATCCTTTTTTATAATGCTAAAAAGGTAATCTTAAAAAATACCCTTCCCTAACCATTTTATCAGTCAGCCTTTCTAGTATGAAAGTGTTTTAACTCTGTTATGTATTAGTTCATGTTATACACTGCAATGTAATGAGGTAGTAGAATTTTACTGGAAACTTTGATATTGTTCATGCTCAAGTAAAACAAATTGAAGGACAACCTTACCTTGGAAATAAGGACTTTGCTTCTCAGAATCCGAGAGCTGTCCATGAAGGACAAAAGATACTCCTGGACAATCAAGGTAACACTAGCATCCTAGCCCCTTGAACACATCTTTGAAACCCTTCCAGTTGTTGTCTGGCATCATAGATAAAAATCTATAGCAAGACTGACTCCAGGGACATCTGGATCAATAGACAAGCAGCAAGAATGCTTCAGAAATATAGCTGCTTTTGCACAAAAGGAAAAGAACAGAAAGTTAGTCTATTGGCAGCAGCATTGAATAATAATCCTAGATTACTGGAACAAGGGCGTGGAGATGATGTCCAAGGTGGGACAGAGGAGAAAAATTTCAAAGCAATGTATCTCAAGGCACTGGAGACTGCTGTAATTATTGTGGACAGCAAGGTCATTGGAAATGGGAGTGCTTGGTATGACCAAAAAACCATAAAATAAAAAAAGCCTCCTAAAAGGATCTCTGAATCCTATGGTGCAATTTTTCCCTGCTCCATGCAACAGAAGCAGCTACATTTCACCCAGGATTGACAGTTAGAAGGGACTTACTGTGTAGTCACTAAGGAGCTTCTGAATATGAAATATTTTCCCATTCTTATGAGAATCTGGTCTTAAACTTTTTGATTAGTGAACAAAATTATCCCTGTCTAATACACACAGGTTACTTTTTCTACCTGAAGTCAGTATACCTATTCATCTGGACTCTCAAGATGTTTTTGCATTTACCTGGGGAAAGATACATCTAACATGGACAAAGCTCCCTCAGGGCTTTGCAGGGTCCTCCACTATTGTTCTAAAATTTTAGTAAAAGTTTTACTGGATGTTGTGTTTAAAAAATGGATCAGTTTTTGACACAGTACGTTAACCATTTGTTAGTAGCCATGGAATCTTGTATAGCTGACACCTGCGCCTTACGTTAAGCAATGTAACAAGCTGAACGCCACAACTCTATTCCCCTTTCCTGGTGAAGGAACACCACATCATGATTGTGCAGTAAGCACAAAAAAACCCCCAAAAAAACCAACCTCGAGAATATTCTAATGGATGTGCCGTTGCCAGATCCCGATCCTGGACTGTGTGGACAGGTCCTCACATTATCTGAACGGTAACCAAGTTACAGGTTCTTCATTAACTACTGAAGATAAGGTAATGGAGGCTTCACTACTCAGTCTGAAGCTGAGTGTGCAAGCAGCAGAATTGATTGCATTTACAAAGACTTGCCAATCATCCAAAGAAAAGACCATAAATATACCAATTCTCAGCTTGCATTTGGAGTCTGCCACACCACTGGGCAGTTATGGAAGCAATGAGGTTTTTTAACTTCTAGGGGGAGTAAACAGTGAACTGTTAAAAGCTATACAATTACCAAAGAAACTAGCTGTCATTCATCAGCCAGCCCGTACTGGCGAAAGGACAAAAGAAGAAATAGGAAATAATCTAGAGAAGTTTTACTATGATTAGTAATTGGTAGTGTGCGTGCTCGTGATTAGTGAAATCATGTTGTACCCGAGTGCTTTAAAGGTATGAGAGCCCTATGTAGAATCACATTCAGGGTGCCCCAATTTGGCTGGGACACCTCATGTGCTTGAATAAGGATTTACTCTTTTAATTCTATTCTTTGCGCCCCAGCCTCTCTCCTTGGTTGGCATGGGCCAGTTGCAAATTTTTGGAACAGTATGCAGTCTAGATTTTAAATAGCAAATAGAAAACTTTAGTTCATAGAAACTTCAAATTCTTTTTTTTAACTTTATGAAGCAGAAATATTTTCCTTTTTCAGCTTCTTGAGAGGCTGTGGGAGTTTATGCATATGTTGAATTATCATTACTGAGAGCATTCTTGCATTAGTAGTGTAGGCAATAATGAAGTATATAACAAAATCACCATTAATATTTTGGTTTAACTTCAGAAGATGACCATAAGCAAAGTCTTGGTCATGTCTCATGACTTAATATGAATCAATAACTCTTTTCCTGTCTCCCTGCAATGCATATTCTGCAAGCACAAGGAACAGTGGCTGAAAATCTGAAGTGCATCTCTTCAGACATTTATTCAATGTACATCTGTTTCCAAAGTGGGGTGTGCTGTTTCTAATACAATATCAAGAATATGCAACAATATTTTATGCAGATTGCTTTACTTTATAATTTTGCATTTCTATCGCTGCCTTGAAAAAGTATTTTTCATAACCTTGTACAACTTGATGTCACCACACAATGTTGCTTGTTTTTATTAATTAATTTCCAGACTGTAGTGACTGATTTCTATCAGATATCAAATAGAATTCAATGCAGCAAAACTGTATGTATCAGTGCTCCAAAATTACAGAATGCTTGCTGTAAGCCCTAGCTACCTAGAAACTACAGAATTGTGTGTTACTTCTGGTGCATTTGATGTCATTTCTGTTTTCCTTCACTGCTGGAGCCTGAAAGTTATTTGTTATTTAGCATTTTATTGGTGCACTGGTAAACAAAGATGTATAAGAAATATTCAGTAATAGATGTACTCATATACTTAAAAGTTGTTACAGAGCAGTTGTAGTAGGAAGCTGGCTTTGAGAGGGGAAATATGTACACTGGGAAGTAACTGTTCTTTTCAAGGTCAAAAAGTTATGAAAACTTCACTAACTCATTCTACTGCAGGTTTTAAAAACTTTCTATTTTGTATGTGAATTAATGCATGTTCTGGAATTGGAGTGAAATAGTTAAGGAAACACTACATTCCACTGAAACACTTTTTGTGACTTTATTGCAGACTAGATAACATATTTTCACAGGCAGGTCTCGCTTTGCTGCAAAATTCCCTTGTGAGAATGAAGTAATTATTTGCTATCACTTTCTTCACTGGGATTGTGACTTTGGGTACCAAATTACGTGATATGTGTTAAGGTAGTATTGTGGAAAGGTGGGCATCTTTGAGTTACTGGTAGAAGTGAGGCAGGAGGAAAAAAATATATACAGTTAAGTACAGACTGAAATAATCCTTTTTTTTTATTTAGAGAAACAAATATAGGTTATCTGGACATCTGACCTTTGACAACTGGTTTAGGATTCAACCTTTTGCTTATGTCAATGACCACAGCTCTAAATTTCTCTATCTAGTGAGTGAAACACGACCGGACAAAATTCCCGTGTTCAACAGTCATTTGGGACCTGCTGATTCTAGAACTCCATCACCACTTTTCCAGCATCAACCATATAGAGATTACTGATCCTCAGTCTGGTCTCCAGTCCAGATAGACTTGTATTATGTTTCTGTTAATCATGATGAGAAGAAAGCCTGTGAACATAAGTTTGCCTGTAGGATGACCATAAAAGAATCTCCTCCCTGGCCACCAAAGGAATGTGCATACTGTCTCATTCATTGTTAATGTAGACATGCTTAGGATGGTTCTTGAAAGGTTTAAATCCCACTAGAATGGGGTTGATCTGTGAAAATATGCCAGAGGAAGAAAAGCTGCTCTGCTTTCAACATGGAAGAGAGCATATTTTCAATAACAGAACTTTGTGGTATATTATTCATGGGTTATTAAAACTTCTGCTTCATGAGAAGCTGCTGTTAGTTTTTATTACCAGCAGATTTTGAAGAGAACCAAATATTTTGTTTAGAAAGATTGCTTTTCATTTGTTTTAGTGACCGCAAGTGTCTCCAGCTGTCTTTGTGTTTGCTTTAGGAAATCTTCTGGGGCTAACAAGCAATTAGAAATTCATTAATCCTGGAGAAGTAGCAGGTTACATTGCATGTTACTATTCAACCCTAGCTGAGAAGGAATTCTGCCAAGTTGGGTGGGAAAATAGATACAGCTGACTGCTTATTTCTACTACTGAATAGGCTGTTAAATGCCAGGCATCAAGTCCTAGCTATAGATTCTTGTGTCAGAGAGTCCTTAAGTCTGTGGTGGCTGCCATAGGCAGTGCACAGGGAATGCCCATGAACAGGGTGTGAATCACACTGCAAGCAGAGTACCTAGCTTGCCAGCTGAAGGGTAGGCATGTTTCTGGGATCCTGTCTGCCTACTTGAGACACTGTTAGAAAGGTATTCAGTATGTAAAAAAAGGATCTTTCTATTATTTTGGAGTGGTTATTTTTAAGAAACTTGTAATTTTTTGAAAATATTAAACTGGAATATAGTCTTCTCACTGAAAGCATTAAAAATAGGAAGTTATTCACACTGCACATGGAATCTCTTCTGGGCTAACTTCTATGACAGGCCTTGGACAAGATCCTGTACTACATAATGTTTTTTAAAAAACTGCAGACTTCAGTCTATACAATAGTTTAAATTGTTTCTTTTTTTCCACAGTGCCCAGAGGGAATATTTGAAATACTTTGTCTTTACCTGTGAATAATTTGATAAATGATTAGTGTGTGTGGAAAAATACATAATGATACTTTAATATGTCAATATATAAAAAAAATACTGAGAAACTACTTTCCAGTTATCCTTTTTCATTTTAAAACTAGTACTCTTGGTCTTCTGATGGCTTCAGCCCACTCTGAGACCTCTGTGGTTTTTTTAATAATTGTGGAATTAGGATTTCTGACTTGATATGGAATAACTAGTTAAGTTTTGGAAGAAGTAAGAATAAGGGAGGAAATAACAGCAGATTTGCTGTCATTCCTAATATGAATGTGACTTGATTTCAACATCCTTACAATGCTAATAAGTATACTCACATCCATGAGTTGTTCACTGGGCAACTTGGTATTTTAGTTTTCAGAAATAAATTTTAGTTGTTGTACCAAATAATATAGAAGAGAATATAAACAATTTTGACTGAATTTTTCTATGTGTAGGACATCAAGGGAATTCAAGGAATAATTAGTTTTTCCATTGTAGACTACCTGCCAAATTTCTTGTACCAGTTCTATATGGATAATTCTAACAGTAGGGTTTTTACCTTAAGCATGCTCTTCCCTCTTTGTGCCAGATGGCAAAGCAAGAATGGGACTTTGGAAGATCATGTATAGACATACTTAATTCTGTAGAAAGGTTGACCAATTGTGGCATTCTTGTATCTGTAGACTAGAGATTCTGTAGCAGTTTTAGGTGTTTCATATACTAGCAGATGCATTCTTGTGTACTTAATGCCAAAATGGAGTCTTCAAATCCATGGTGACTTTTCACATAATGTGGTATTACATCTGTTTTATGGAATTAATTATAAATTTCTTTCATTTTCAGTGTGATACATAATTTAATATGAAAATGTATCGCATTTGGGTTATATGAATGACTGGGCATGTACATACTTCGGACAGCTGTAGTTCTGGCATATTCATGGAAATGAGCAGGACCTGTGGTATGAATCATTCCCTAAAGGGATGCTCTCACTTTTGTATCATAATCTATTCAGGCTTCTATTGACAAACTCACTAAGGCTAAAAGGGTTATATTTCACCTGAGCTACCATTGTTTGCAGCTTCACACAGACAGTACCTTCCCAGTTTTGCAAATGTAGGGGGCTGCCTGTGTGAGATGATAGGGACTTTCCTCCAGGTGGGCTCCTCTGAGCTAATCTTTCGGTGGATATGCCTCAAATCTCAACCTCTACAGTGTGACAAGGCTATGTCATTACAACCCAACCTGTCTAAATCCAGAGAACTAACGGTCAGGTCCTGGAGGCTAAAATGGGACTGAAACTAGCCTGTTATATAAATGGGTGACAGGCTGAGATTGAAAATTTTCTTAAAGGCTGGATTCTTGCAATGCAAAGCCTTGGTGGTGCCTTTAGGTATTAATATATTTTCTACTACAAATTATGCATGGTCTTTCTACAGGCATCAGATTATCTTTACTGATGTAGGTCAGAAGCTTTGTCACTGATGTGCTGTCACCTTGATAAGCACGCTTAGAAGCATCTAAGCAAAACACGTGATGGAATCTGTCACTTTTAAATCATTTGTTCATATTGGTTAAATAGTAATAGGTATCATCATTCTGTTAAGCTGACAAAGTTCAACTACCATACTGAACCGGCCACAAGCCTGATAATCCCTAAATCAGAGTTTCTAAACACCACATTTCTAAATTTGATGACTTACCCACTGTCATTTTGTTTCCAAAATCTGAATAAAATGTACCACTTAGTTTTCAAAATGGTTAGTGGAAACAACATGTGTATAAAATTGTCTCTTAATTTTGTGATGAGTTACATATCAAAGTTGTGTTTCTTCCCTGGTGTCTTGTCCCACTGTATTGCAGAAGCTGTCTTTTCGGCTGGGTGCATTATTTGGAACATAAGCCAATGGATCAGGTCGGATCAAGTATCTATAAAAAGAAATAATAATTATTTTTAAGGTGCAAGCAAGGATAAAATAAGTGCATATAGTTGTAATGTTGAAAAGATCTGAGGAAGACTTAGAGACTTACTTTGAAGGTTCTTAGTCTAGTTCCTGTTGGGTAACTTGGACATCTAGGCAACACCACTAACTTCTATATGCTATTAAAGCTTTTCACATTTTGTCTGCATAGACATCATCTGTATCTACTAGGCACACCTAAACATTAATTTTGACTAATAGCACCTTTGCCAGTAACTCTATTTCTTGGTGCATCTCCTTTATTCATTATGCCTTAAAGAAGGGACAAGCAGTCCATACTGTCATTTCTAAAATAATTTTGAAATAAAACAATAGATAATTCTTACTACTGAGCTCAATAAATGAAAAGCTTGATGTTGATAATCTTGCTGTAGGCTGACAGTCTGGACATGGACCATTATTCTAAGAACTTCTAGTAGATCCAAATACTTCAGGAAAATGCCTCATGAGTTTGAATCTAAGTTTGAGATGTTTAAAATAACCACTTTTCTTAGGATAAGGATGGAAGAGCTTGCCATTAATTTCTATGTGTAAATTCTGCACTGTTTTGTCACCTGTCTCAATGACAAACTATCTGATCTGAGGCAGCTTTTGGGACTGACAGAGTAGCAGCTTTGCACTGCTGCAGAACTAACATTTCCATGTTCTAAACTATCAGTGCTTTCCAGTGCCACTGTGCTCCTAAAGAGAAGACAGACAACTAGATTCAATCCCAGTATCTTAAGCTTGTCCAAAGATGACTAGTACTGTTGAAGCCATTGTAAAGTTTATTTAAAATCCTGATTTTGATAGGGTTTTTTTCAAAGAAAGAAAATTACAGTGCAGGAAAATGAAATCTGAAAGAATCCTTCCTCTCATATTCTCAGAAATTTTGGCACCACGTCTGTCCATCTCCTCCTCCTCAGCCAAATGAAAATGCTTAAATATCCAAATAGGCATTGTGTGCATGACTTCAGTATGAGACAATGCCAAATAATTATCTAAAATTATTGACTTTCAAAACTTTCTCAAAAGTTCAGATTTGTGTTCACTTTTTTCTCCTTTTTTTTTTCTTTTTTCATATAGTCTGCAAAATTGCTCGTAAGCAAGTGAAAAAAAATTTCCTGTGCTAAGGTCCTGCCATTTGTATTCGAATTATCTTAAGCATGAATATTGCATGATATTCAGGGGAAGACTGTTGTTTACTTTAATAGTCTGAATCCATGTAATAAAATCCCATTTGCAAACACCTGATTTTGAGGGGTTGATCTTTCTATTAAAACAGGGTAGCCAAATTGTAAGCAAGAATTTAATGAGAATATTAAATTTGTGATGCTATCCAGTAGACTTGGTTAGATAGTTTTTTAAATACACAGAGTAAGAGGAAGATGAGAGAATATAAAGGTAAAAAAAAAATACTACAGGTAAAAAAAAATACTAATATATGTATTATATATTTATATTTATTTTAAATATATAAATATATGTATAATTAGGTGTCTATTTAGACAGAAATCTCCTTTTTTTTTTTTATTTTTGGCAGGTGCACAGGAGAGTTTGCAGTTCTTTTCCAACAGAAAATAAATAAAATAAATTCAGGCAGAAAGTGCAAATAACAAATTTTGCATGTTTCAGGGGTTTTTTTTGGTTTTTTTTCTTTAACTTACACTATATCATTCAGCTCTAATCTTGTATCTGGAGAAGGATTGATCAGGATGTAAGAAAGTGTGTTCTGATGATCGTTCATTTCATCTAGAGAACAAAAAAAAATCATACCAAATTAATTATATATACAAACAAATTGAGAGAAGTATGATTTCTGAAAAAGTAATCATCTTTGATTCATAGAGCTGTCAAAAAATGTCAGGTGTCAAAGTGATTTTAAGTAAGTTCAGCAACTTTTCAACTGTACTTGAATTGGAGTTATCTGACATAGCATTGTCCTGGTTTTGTATTGTCCTTTTGTATCAGCTTTCAAAAGATCCTGTTTTCTTTCTGAATGTTCTAAAAATGTTCTTTTACATTTTCTTCAGTCATAGCAATTCAATTTTAGTGTAATTTACCAATCTGTCATGTGGTTTATGTTAGTATGTGGGAAGCAGCGATTTCCATCCTCAGTTGGCACTGACTTCAAGTGATAGGCAAGGTTAAATGCAGGTGTACGGCATTCTCATTCATTTCCAGATTTGATCAATAATAGACCTTTTTTTTTCCTTTCTCTATTTATCTAGTAAGCATTTTCCTTTTATGACCTGTGCCAATGGGTTGAAATGTGAATGCTGGATAAATGGAAACTGGTATTTATTTCTCACATTTTTAACCATCCTTCTAACGGAATGCTGCAAATGAAGGCTGACATAAATTCCTTTTTTTTTTTTTTTTAAGGTTTTTGCCTAGTCGAGTCTCGCTACGCTTTTGTAGCTGTCATTGCAGTATCTTTTGTGTAGCTTTCCCTTGGTACACTTCCCGGAGTGCTGCAGTGAGACTAGTTTAATGAAGAGTAACACATTTGTAAAACATTTACATTTTGGATTCTTCAAATTAAAATTGAGTATAGGAAACTCAGTGTTGGTGCTTCTGAAATAGAAAGCACTAAGCTCCATATTGGACCTGCTAGGCCAACAAATAATTTGGGAGCTAGAAATTCCTGGTGTTCCTAGGAAAACTCACACCAATAGTTCTGGGGGTTTCCACACAACACACTACAGAGCCAAGGCCGTAGAAAGGCAACACAGGCAACTGTGGTGCATATATTAAAAAGGAAGTTACAGAGCTCGTGCCAATAGCTTAAAAACAAAACAAACCAAAACCACCCAAAAAAGCAACCTAGTGTCATCCTTGCTGGAGGACTTGATGTATAAAAACAGCATCTAAAGACCTGCTTCATAAAAATTACTTTAATGTGACACTCTGGCATTAATTTTAAAAATTGTGGGGAAAACGCAGTATCCTTCACATATAAACAACTTGCTACCTTGATGTATGAGTGAACTTCACGACAGTTCTGTCTTCATCTATATTTCAACAAGTTTGTGGAAATATGGTGCAGTTGTTCAATGACAGGGGAATGTTTACATATTATCATATGTGCTAAACATAAATGTGACAGACATGCTCCCTTCTGAGTTTTCCATCTGAAAAAAGGGACGGGTGATAATAGAACTAATTAAAAACACTCCAGCATGTTTCAGTTAAAAAAGCAAACAAAAACAAACCATCAAAACGTTACCATAAACTTAATATTTTGTTTATGGCACCCTCAGTTCTTAAAAATAAGTTCTTGCATAATACTAAAGTTTTTATTAATTTAAAGTATTATAGTAATCATACCATATCCTGCTGGAGAAAGGCCCAGATGCTTCATTCTGTTTTTCACGAGTTCAGCGAGCTCCTGTCTTTCTGACCTCCTGTAGAGGTTCATTCGCTGCTGGTTTATCTTCTCAGCTGTTTTACCAGAGTGTCTTGGTACTCTTCTGCTCAGCCGTCGGGCCCACTGCATGCTTTTTCGTCGTAACAAGGGATGATCAGACTGATCACTAGATGTTGAGTTACGGTGATTACTACGAAAATTAATCTGTTCTTTGTTGTCTTTAGTGTCCTCCCATTCTTCCACACTGATAGAGATTTGAGACTTGAAAGGAAAATGACAAGAAAGGTTACAGGCTTTAACAAACGGAAGCAGATTAAGATGGTCTCTCCTCTTTCCAACAGTGCAGTTGACCATGTGTTTTGGTTGCAATGGAGCTGAGAGGATTCAGCTGTTCATACCTAACAAGTCTTCCTGAACTGGGCACCCTTTACTAGACTTTGACTTTTTATATAAAAAGCTCATTTATGATATAAATACATTTCTCAAGTACAAAAACAGTGAAGCAGTATTCAGTGTCTGATTCCATTTTGGTTCTGAGAACAACTCTAGTCTTCTGGTACTGCCATTCCTGAATCTAGGAATCTGTTCTGAATGACTTCTCCACTTTCTTCCATGTTTGCGTATTTTCAGAAATTCACATTCTGTAACTGCTTTTTAGATGTATGTTGTGGATTCAACTTTGACTGCACTGTTTTGAGTGCTATTTTAAGATCGCAGGTGGAAGGAACCTGTTACTTGTGTCTCAAATTCCCAGGCTTTTTTTGACCTTCCAGCATGTAATATCTAGAATGCCTCTGTGTCTGAGAATAGGGACGTATGCACTAGTCTTTAGTGTGACTCAGGGCACTTCTCACAAACAAGGTAATTAATTCTTACCTGAAAGCATAATGCCTTGCTTTTTCACTCATATAGTTGTGAAAAAAAGCAGAATTAAGGGTCAAAATCTGGCCCTCTGTTGCTGTGTTTTCTTTATGCCACCCAAGTGTGACCAATACTATATGCATACAGCAGTACCAAAATAACTACGTGGGCTACATACGCATTTCTAACATATACAAAAAAAATCACAGGGAATATAAGAGGAAACATTTCAAAAGATAACTTCAAAATTGTTTTATGTCTATTTTACATCTAATTAATACCTGTAGTTTCAAGTTTCATAACTACTTCCTTATAATCCTGAGTTATCGTTGTGATCTTTGAAACATGTCTTTTATTGACAACGAAATAGTGAAACCCTCCCTGGTATCAGCACAGCCATATTGCCAAGTTACTGGTGACTGATTTCAGTGTGTTGAGTGCTGAAAATAAATAAATGAAGTATAAACCAAAGGTGACTTAAAGTGGAGCCAGCTCAGTTTGTATGACTCCTCAAGAACAAAAAGAGTTCATGATATGCTGGAAGTTATCAGTGAATAAAGCAAATTTAACTGAAGAGCTACTGAGGTTCAAAAGGCCTTTTCCCATAAATTTAAAATCTGAAAGCAAGATTCTTTTGAATTCATCAGTGTTGAATATAACTTTTCTTTAAGAGGCTTGGCATGATCTCTGACAGAATTTGCAAGGTTCCTGGAGTCCATAAAATAGTATTTGATATAAGTCCAACTGTGAAAACTATACTATTTTTTCCCCTTTTGCACAGACTACATTTTATTTGTGTAAAAAGAACCCCAAACACACAATAAAACAATCAAAACCAATAATTAAAAAGAACATTAAATATGCTTATGTTGTAGCACTTCAAATAAAATCACATTTTTAATATTCTAGACTAGGATCTTGCAACCAGCCTCATGCAAAGACCCACTAATTTATTGAGTCTCTTCAGCTTAATCTGCAATAGAAAGGGCTTTTTTTATAAAAAAATTACATGTTTTTTGAAGCTTTGTTACTGATGTAAGTGGTCCTAAGTGAGAACCTTGAATCCCTGTGTATAGGAATGCTATTTGATTTTTTTTTGTTGTTATTATTTTAAATTGATGTTTTGGTTTTTCTTGTATTTTACAGTACAGATTAACGTAATCAAAGTACATTCTATATGATAAGGTGCTACTTATGGATGGGAAGGGTCTCTTTGGTGTGAGAAATCTGATAGAAATTGAGTATAAAGGATGGTCTTGTTTTGCCTTTCTTCCTGTCTGCTTTGGTAGCTTTCCTTGTCCAACTCTTGATGAAACAACCACCTGGACTTGCTGGCAGTATGTAGTATTGGAAAGACAGCAACCAATCATCCTAATTATTACAGGAGGGTAAGTTACATTTTTGAAACCGGAGATTAATCAGGAGAGGCTAAGTAAAAGAACAAGTCTTTTGATTCTGTGAAACTGTAAATCTTTAGCTTGAACTTTTGAAACCCTGGGATAGGTGAGATGAAACCATAAATGAAGGCAATAAAGTTAAATATTTACTTAGGTGACTATTCAGTTTTTATGGTGCACGTTGAGACAGGTGTGCAGAATGGCCCTTCCCTGTATGCTGGAGGAAACTGCTTAAAGATAAAGCAAAACCAAAGGAACCCAAACCCACTTTCAAAGGCAGCCCAAAACTGTGCCTGCCAGTAGCAGCTGTTTAATACATAGAAGATAAAAGTCCAGCACACAGTACTTTTCTGTGTCGCCCTCTGTTTTAATCAGTCTCAAACTTTATTTAAAAATACTTCTGTAATGATCATTGATTTATTTTGAAGTTTGGTTGGCTTAATTTGTTTACATTTAATTTCCTTTTTGCATAGGTTGTAAACTTGCTGCATGAGAAGCCTAACTGATGATATGGTGTCACTACTACTATATAGGAGTAATTGATCATCTTATGTTTTATGAATTGTATTTTTATTTTTTTTGAGATTCTTTAAAATAAAATCATGGTGAAATCTCTGGAAAATACCAAGGTCCATGTTAAGTCTTTACATAATCACTACTGCTTTTACTAGAGAAAAATCTGTATGTCACACTTAAAGTGAATAACTGTTTGCCTTTTTTTTTTTTTTAAAGTTTCAGGTTTGGGTTTTTTTAAAAGCGGGTTCTCATCTCAAGTATCAGATTGTGTGCCCAAATGAGTGTCATAGTGTGATTGCTCACTTGTGCCGCTGCACCTCTGTGACCCACAGGGGTTTTTCCCCTCAGGCAAGGTGCTACAATAGGATGTTTCACACACCTATTTAAACACTAGCTCAGGTTGGCCAACACGTGGCAGGAATGGGAATGTAGTCATGAACACACCAGTGTTCATGTTTGAGATGGTCAGGGTGGTAACAGCACTACAACACCAAACAGCAATTAGTTTCTTGGATCTTTGTTCCATTACCACTCCCTGGGAGCTAAGTGTGTAAGATATGAAACAGTTTTAATGTGCAGATTGATCTGTTCTATTCTGAAGCAGTGCCTTATTTTTATCTAACTGTAAGTTTTATTTTAAAATAACTTTACTGTTCTGTTTACAAGTAGCCCTTAAATTGCATCTAGGGTTCTAGGAATGCTTTCGTGCTCCAACAGCTGTCTGAACCATTCCTTTTCTACATATTACTTTTATGATAAACTTGGGGATTTTTGTCCATTAGCAGTTATGGTGTTTAGGATCAAGGCTTTCACCAGACATGACAGATGATCTGTTATCTTGAGAATTTAATAGGGACAGGCTCAATAGAGACCAAATTCCATTGAGTTTCAGATTTTTATTAAGATATTTGTGTCCAGAACAATGTTGCTTTAAGCTTTACTTACTCAAGGATGATCCATTGCATAGTTCCATTTCCTGTAAGGATTTTATTCCCCGAGTAGAACCCAGTGCACTGTTTTTGACTAGGACAAAGTTAAATTTCTTCATAGTAGCTTGTATGAGGCTATGTTTTGGATTTGTGATGAAAACAGTGTTGATAACACAGGGATGTTTCAGTTATTGCTGAGCAGTGCTTACACAGTGTCAAGGCCTTTTTGGCTTCTCACACAGTGCCCTGCCAGTGAGTAGGCTGGGGATGCACAAGAAGCTGGGAAGAGAACACAGCCAGGACAGCTGACCCCAACTGTCCAAAGGGATATCCCGTGCCATATGGTGCTGTGTTCAACAATAAAAGCTAGAGGAAGATGAAGGAATGAGGGGATTTGTGGAGTTATGGCATTTGTCTTCCCAAGTATGTGTGATGGAGCCCTGATTTCCTGGAAATTGCTGAACACCTGCCTGCCAATGGGAAGTAGTGAGTGAATTCCTTATTTTGCTTTGCTTGCACATGCAGCTTTTACTTTGCCTATTAAACTGTATTTATCTCAACCCCCAAGTTATTTCACTTTTACCCTTCCGATTCTCTCTCCCATCCCGCTAGAGATGGGGGAAGTGAGTGAGTGGCTGCATGGTGCCTACTGCTGACCAGGCTTAAACCACGACACCCAGAAACAGGCGGACAATAAGCAAATACTTACTTGTGAAGCCATTTCTCGTGACTGACAAAGGAATGGGAAAAAGAAAACAAAAGACAATTTAAACAGAAGTGAATCCAAAGAAATAAACATGGACTGTTTAACAGGAACCACAGAAAATCAGCTAGACAGTTAGTAAGGAAGACTGTGCAGGTCGATGAGAGGCAGGCTAGATTTGCCTGTTATTTAGTAATTAGATCACTAAAAAACTTGCTTTCTTTTTAAAGGAATTATATTTATCTGTCACAGTGAAGTGAAGGCTTCTCATTTGCATAGTACAAAAAGGGAGTGTCAAAGGAGAAATTGTACATATAGAAATATTAGTATTGGCATATTTTGTTCTTGTGACTCAACCATTAACTGACAGCTTCCAGGTGTGTGCAAGACAAGTTTTATATGTCTGTTTAAATTTATGATTGATATACACATTGCTAACTGACAGCTTCCAGGTGTGTGCAAGACAAATTAAGTTTTATATGTCTGTTTAAGTTTATGATTGATATACACATTGGAGGTTCCTTGAGTTACAAACCTTCAAATTATGGTTAGAAGTTCATATTCCTGAGAAAAACAGCAATTTACATTTCTTTAACCTCCATTTTAAAGATATCATCCAACACTATTTTAAAGTTATTTCTGGCTTAATATAGAGAAAAGATAAAATGATAGCCCACACTAATATTATTTTATCAGTGAAATTAGTCTAAAATTCCTTTAGCTTCAAAAGAAACACTTTGCATCTCTGCATTTGTGGGTACCTACCCATAAGGACCAAAGCAGCAGAGCTAGATGTTGCTTTTTTGTATTCTGGGGAAGAGCTAGGTTAGGGAAGATTCCCTTGCGCCTCTCTAGAGTGGGAGGGTTTAAGACATGCTCACCCACTAAACAAGAAACTGCTCAAGTATTTAAGTATGAAAATACCCATGGTGGTCTGCATTCAGAGTCCTGAGCTTTTTCAAAAGAGTAACAAATACTTTGACTTCACTTAATAAACAAAGACAGTGCCACTCTTCCACATCAGTCCAGTTCCTGATAATTTGAAACCTTAACTAGATTTCCCCGTCCTTTCTTCCTCTACCTGATTTAACTCAAACTCTTCACAAGATTAGCTGTAAAGGCTGGTAGGAAGTAATAGCAGAACTCCTCTTATCTATTAGACAGTGGCTTCCAGGCTGGTTTCAGTGTCTGAATGTTTTAAGACTGCTTCTTTGCAAAAGATACTAACTATCTTAAAGTAATTCTGGGCCTGGTCTGATCAAGTGTCCAAGCCCTCAGCAGCTGCATGTGTGCATGCTCCAGAGGTTCCCAATGTTATGGTAAAATTGTGGGTTTAGAGTTAAGTGACTGATGGTCCCAAACCTTGTTTGCAGAAAAACATTTGAAAGATCTTTAATTTGTCAGTTAATCTTGCCTCAGAAGACTTATTTGAGTGTGTATGTTTAACCCCCACACACCTGCCAAAAAGTTAATGTAAAAAAGATGAGTGTTACTCTTACAGTTACCTGGACAGATGCTGTTTGCCAGTCAGCCTGTATGTTTGAAAGCACGTGAAAATGCAGAAAGGAGAAAAACAGGCCACAAAATGCAGTCTACAAAATATGTTGTACGCTCACAGTTCAACTGTTCTTGATTCTTTTTTTTTTTTTGGCCCTGAAGTTAAACAGCCAGCTGTGAATGTGAGAATAAAGCATTGCCATGAATTTTTTCTTACTTATCCTTAATGAATTCTTAAATCTGGCACGCCCTCTGTTTTGTTGAGTTTTGTTGACAGACTCTTTTTCATATTAGCAGTGATGCTGCCTATATTCTTCTCCAAGGAATGATTTTGATGGATTATGTTAATGCTGTTATATTTTTAAAAATCAGCTGACATAATTGCAGTAGCACAGTCCACTGGCTAAGCTCTAAAAGCCACCTGTAGAGGTACTGGTGGTGCATAGAGAGACACTAGCAAACTTGGTGGAATCGTGCATAGCTTTTTGTAACCCTTCTTTTTAAATTAACTTTAACTGAAAGTTTGTACTTCAAGATAAACCTTGCAGTTAAGTATTACATGGCTTAAAGTTTTATAACATTTTTCTGAAATACAGAAGAGAGAATATAAATTGTCTGTCTTGGAAATCAGTAAACTATGAGTATTTCAGAAGAACGGAGACAGTTGTTCACTGTTGCATTTTAGAGCTGTATTTGAGCCATGATTTAATGAGATGGCAGTATTAATGATCACATAAACAAATGGCTTATACATGACATAAATAAAAGCTGCACAAACAAAAAAATGTACATTAAGTAGTCAGGGAAAGGTATTTTTGTCATTCTACATATAGGGAAAATGAATACATTTATATGGCAGACACACAAATGCATATATACAAAAAATTACCACTGTTTGGCAGCTAAATTTTGAGAAATCCCACAATACTTTTAATAACATTAATTTATTCTCTTGTTGCTCATTTCTAGTTAGAAATTCATGTGAATGCTGAAATGCCACTTGTTTTGAGATACAGTGTTGACATTTTTGTCACATCTGATACAGGACCTGGTCATAGAGCTTGTGCTCTATGCTGCTGTCAGTCACCACATGCAAGTTCAGACAAGAGCCAACTATCCCAGCCTGTCCTATCCCCACCTGAGCTGCCGCTTGTTTTCAATCAGTCAGTTCTCTGCAGGCAAGCACAGAAATGAAAGTCAGTATGTGAACTGGCTCTGGGTATTCATAAAGTCTGGGGCTGAATGTGTGCCCTGAGACAATGTGACCATATACATGTCTGCAGAGGGGAGACCTTCAGTGAGCTATTTGGAATTCTGTGCATTTGCAGATATGGCATTCACAATATTCTTGAAGTAAGTGGTTCCCATTCTTATGAGGACAAAAGAATGTTGTATACTCTGTAATTAAATGCAAAGAAAAATACAGTAAACTGACATACCTCAGATGTTGTAAGCTTTTGGGATTCTGTCCTATAGACTCCAATTGGAATGTCTCCTGTAGAAGAACAAAGTTTCTGATATAGTCTGGCATATGTCCTAATCCATAGATCCTCTTCTGTGATTTTCATCTGAACAAATAATAATAATAAGGAGCATTTTTAATTCTTGAGGGCTTATCACTTGTTCGCTATACTACTGTTTAAAAAAATTTTCAAACTAAACAGTAGCTGGTAATGATCATATCATAGTATTGCACCTT
Source organism: Antrostomus carolinensis (assembly GCF_000700745.2). NCBI lineage: Eukaryota > Metazoa > Chordata > Aves > Caprimulgiformes > Caprimulgidae > Antrostomus > Antrostomus carolinensis. The sequence goes on along the minus strand of NW_010336268.1, from coordinate 116,269 downwards.
TGCTCCACAACAAATCTGGAACTTCTATTGAGTCTGTAAACACTGCTTCTTTTGTTCTCTCCCTGTTTGGGAGCCATTGCAGTGCAAATGGTTCAGTCTTACAAAATTACTTCTGTTCTTGTTTTAAAATGACTTAAAAACTTGAAGTAATACACTAAGCATAAATAGCATAAGACAGTCTTAAATTAATCTGAAGTATTTAATTACTATTACACCTTTATTTCAAGATGTGAGCCCCTTTTCAGAGATTCAACTGTCTTGCATTCACTGTAACAAAGCTTAATGACTGACCAACAAATCTGTAATTGTTTTTTATTTAAACAACATTCTTGAACCATCATTGACGACTTCCTTTTTGAGAACAACATCCTGCAATTCTTTATGGTTCCCCAGAAAGCAACTAGTAAATAACTCAACTTCTATTCATCTGTTTGCCATCTGGGGTGTGATGGGTGTGGGAGAAAATAGAAGTGGGGTTTATTGTTAATAAAAATTAAATTGTTAGGGTTTTATTTTTTTTGTGTGTGTGTGTATATACATATAAAAATAGATATAAACTCTGCATTAGGGAATAGTAATATACATAATAACAAAATGACTTTTGAACTTTCACACCTCAAGTCACTTAATACAGCTTATCTTTATGTAAAATCCAGTTCTTCCCTTTATTGCCTATGATGGAAATGGGAGTGGTGAAATTAGCATTGTGTGTAAAGTGCTAGCCAAGCTGTACAATATAGGTAGACCTTCCTGGTTTTTATATACTTAATTTTTAAGACTGGTTGCTGAACTGCCATTGCTATTTCATATAAAATGCACTTCCTCTTTTCCTCTTTTTCCTGTTTTACTTTGTGCTTTACAGAATGCATTGTGTTTTCTTGGGGAGGAGGTGGTTTTTTGCTATGGAAGTTACTAAAAGTGGGTAAGTTTTCTATCTAATTTTCTTGTCATCTTCTTTGGTGAAAAAGGAAACAAATGGCCTTTCTTGGACTTTCATAAAAGTGCTATACAAAAAAAGTAGAGGTATTTTGCAGACAGTACAGAATCTTCTCTGGTACTCTGTAATAATATTTGTTTGGTTGTTGTTTTTGTTCAATAACTTACAGAACAAAGAAACCCAGATCCTGGTGTGGTATCAAGTCCCAGCAGAAGTCTTGTGATAGATATCATATAATCTTTCACAAATGACTGTAAGATTTTTAACAGAAGAGACAGAAAAGAGAAAAAATATTTAATGAGCAGATGAGCAGGTAACCATTAGCACCATGTGTGAATTTCAAATTGTACATCTGTGTCTAAAATCAATCTCTTTATCTTTTAAGTATCTTAATCATTATAGAAATAGCTATCCCCTTCTTTGTGCTGAATCTACTTACATAAAATAAGTTTTCTTATTTGATTCTGCATATGCATTCAGTGTACATACAGGATTCAAAGAGACTGAGGCAGAATAAGGCACCATGAAAGTGAAGATAAATGTAGATGTAAGATCAGTGGAAGTAAGGTATTAGTGTTATTATGTGTGACATTATAATAATGAACTCTGCTGTGCAAAAGAAATGCTGTTGTATGTTAGATGGGTCTGCAGCACTGAACAGTAGGTAATACTAAAGTGAGACTGCTATTATTTTAATTCAAATGAGTCATTTGCCTTCACCAATCCATCTATTTGTTTAAGGGGTGATCCGCCTTACCTTAGGTCAGGCTTGTTGCTCTGCTAACAGAAGTGTTTTGCTGATTGGTTAAAAGGTAGAAATTAAGCTAAATGTAGAAGTGTAGACATAAGAACAGACTGGAACAGACATATAGATCGGTTAAAATAAAAAATATTTATCCTCCTTATGAGTTGGACTGCTGGAATCAGAGGGCCATGTGGGTGCTCTCCTGAGTGTAGTAGGACTGTTCATTGTCACCTCTTCTTAGGGTGAAGTAGGGCAACATTCAAGGCAGACTACCAATCCTTGTTGGAACACAACTGGCAATTAGCTCTTTTGGCTTAATGCAAATATGGAACTAGCAAATTGGTTTTAATAAAGAAGTACCTTACAAAGGTGTTATATAAATTGAGTTATAGCATCTGAATTTGTTTAAACTCAGAAGCTGGATAGATTTAATTTGATACATAGTGAGTCAAGTATTTTAATTTTAGTACTGGTAATCTTCCATTTGTGATGGGTTAAGTGCCAATGAGCATCTTCTTGAAAAGAACAAAGTTTTTTGTAACCTTCGCCTTTTTGTTATGTTGGCTGCATAATTTATGCTATGGAATTATCATTAGGTTACCAAATGTGTTTGCAAGGATTTTCTAGATGTCATACAGAAAAGGATGAGGCCATGAAAAGGAACAGAGAACTTGCTGTCATAGTATCTGTAATTTGTAATAAGAAAGATAATTCTTGAAAAAATACAGCTCACCTGA
>NW_010336268.1:55157-113835 GCF_000700745.2 Antrostomus carolinensis | reverse complement strand
ATGGGTGGAATTTGAGTGGGAATAAGTGTGTGGGGTTTTTTGTTTTAAACACTTTCTGGTAAATGGTTTTACTCTGTCAAATCAGCATGACTGATCATGTCTGGGAGCAAATATAAAATATTGAAGTTTCTTATGTGCTGGCAGGAGTTGCTGATGACAGATCTGTTTCTATATATGTATCTTAATCTACTTTTTAAAAAAATTGCCATATGTGATGTTGATATTCTACGATGATTAAAAACATGTTTTATAAGCAAATACATTTATTTCTAAAACATCTAGAATTTGATAAATGGCTTTACATCTCTTGGTTTATCTGCTTTTGGTACCTGTCCATATACATGACTGTTTTATATATTCATAACTTCCTGAGAAAAGCTTAGCTCCAGGAATTTTTCTATTTATGTTGAATTTGCCTTCAGGGAATTTATTTGGAAGAAGTAGAATTGAGATGAAAGACCATTTTTCATGCAGCAAAATGACCAAGTATATTAATTTCTCTGAAAGAATGTTTAGCACCTGAAGACAAAAGCATCTAAAGGCTACCTCTAGGTATAGGTAAGGCAGGTAGCTGCATAGGTCAGCAGACTACATGGGTCGTGGTGGTGTTGCTGCTTATTCTGTATAGCTAGATCCTTAAAGGCTAGTGCTGGGGGCTGCTGCTTGGGCATCCTGATGTATCAGGTTGTGCAGAAAGGTGGTCATTGCTGAGGGGTGAGGGCAATATTCTCCTCTTCTTCCACACTGAAACCAACAACTACTACCTTCATTTCTCCTGACCCTGTATCTTCTGATATATTGTTTCTTCAGCTCTCTGAGGCTGTTGCCCTTCCCTACCCCACAGACTGTCATCACTTCTTTTTGCATGAGGAGCTCCATCCTGGATTCTTGGGAGACAAGGTTCAGTGCTGCCTTTTCTTTCCCCACTGTCTCTTTAAAACCACTGCATATGCTTCTTGTTAGGGCCAGAATGTGTTACTTTAAGATATGATGACTGGTCGTCTGGAGGTCTAGTTGACACGAGTAAGGGGACAGGACACAATGAAGTAATTGAGGCCTCTATCAACAAATGCAGTTAAATGATAAATTGCACATAAAAATAATTCTATTGATTTTCATCGTTAGAGACACTACTTTGTGGGAATGGGCACTGCCTTTTCGTTGCAGAATGCAAGCGTTATTAGTCCATATAATCTGTACATTATGCAGGTCTTATCAAAACTTATCTTGCTTATTTGACTGTGGAAAGGTTCACAAACAGTATTATATTGTTTAACAACAGAATTCATTGTTAAAGGACAGGGTGATTTCTGGCTTGATAACTGAGCTAGTACTGTCACATGGAACATGCTCCATTATCTTTTGCCTTTCATTGTTCTTCATACAGACAAGCACATTAGTGGCTTACATTTAGGAAAACCGTCATCTAACAATTAAGTACAATAAAAAAGGTGGTTACAATGCATGTCTCTGTTAAGTCATGTTATATATAGTTCATAGTACCTGATAAAGCAGCGTATCCAACATACTGATGCTGAAAACCCTGCCAGCAGCGAAGGGCAGTCGAAACATAAATGCCAGATTAGATCCTTTCTCCCGCTCTTTCTGTTAAGGAATTACAAAATAGAAAATATTTTTAGTGCTTATTTTGGAAGGACTATAATAAAAACATTGAATTGATGCTACCTTGAAAGAGGTCAAAAGTATAAAATACCTTTACTCTCAAAATAGTTTCTTTCTACAAATATGTAGTATCTTTTTTCAAGTTGTAAGATTGTTTACTGCATATGTTGTTTCAGTCATCACATCTCAAATTGTATGGGCATATTCTACTAGGTCATTTTAAAAATTATTGAGATACTTCCACTGTTCTTAGAGCAAAGCTCTTGTTATTCCTGCTTCAATTCCTTGGTGCTGACAGTGGACTTTCACTTAAGTCCAGAAAGTCGACTAGAAACAGGAATGTGAAACATGAACAGAATCTGACACAAAAGAGAAGCAATGGTATTTCAGTCAATGTAAGGATGTGAGATGAGATCAGACATCTTATGGTATCTTGCTTGCAGAGGAACTGCACCACAATGTGCTTCCTGTTCCTTCAGTTATCATAGAGCAGAAATACAGGTTGAAAGTAATTTTGTTGTCTTAAGAAGAGGAAGTATCAAGCTTTCAGTTCAGAGGTGTCATTGAGAATGTGTTCTCAAAGTACAGAAATGCTACATGTCTCAGAATGAAGACACTTACATCCACCACATATACACACTAGTACACACTAAGATCTCACTGGCTAGCAAGCAGCTTGGCAAAATAGACCCTGAGGGTCCTGGTGAACACCAAGTTCAACATGCTGGTAGCCTGTCACTAGCAGTGTTCCCCAGGGGCCAGTACTGGGGCCAGTCGTGTTCAACGTATTCAGTAATGACCTGGATGAAGGGACAGAGTGTACCCTGAGCAAGTTTGCTGATGATAAAAAACTGGGAGGAGTGACTGACACGCCAGAAGGCTGTGCTGCCATTCAGTGAGACCTGGGAAAGGCTGGAGAGCTGGGCAGAAAGGAACCTAATGAAATTCAACAAAGGCAAGTGTAGAGTCCTTCACCTAGGGACGAATAACCCCATGCATTAGTACAGGTTGGGGGCTGACATGCTGGAAAGCAGCACCATGGAGAAGGACCTGGGAGTCCTGGTGGACATGAAGTTAACCATGAGCCAGCAATGTGCTCTCATGGCCAAGGCCAATGGTATCCTGGGGTGCATTAAGAAGAGTGTGGCTGGCAGGTCAACGGAGGTTATCTTCCTTCTCTACTGTGCCCTAGTGGGGCCACATCTGGAATATGTGTCCAGTTCTGGGCACTGGCACAGGTTTGCCAGGGAGGTTGTGGAGTCTCTCTCTTTGGAAATAGTTAAAAACCCTCTGGACATTGTTCTGGGCAACCGGCTCTAGGTGGCCCTGCTTGAGCAGGGGCCTTAAGGCAAGATGACCTCCAGAGGTCCCTTCCAATCCTAACCATGCTCTGATTCTGTGATATGCAAATAAGTGGTCTGCTCTAACTAATGGCTTTGTTGAACAGCAGCGTTTTAACCCCTCTTTGCCATTGCTGGATAGTCTGGTTGTACCTGTTGCTTTCTGTGGCGCCATATGAGTGGAGCTGAAAAAGATGTCACACAAAAAGGCTTTCTTCTCTAGATAAAAAAAGCCCCAGAAAATAACTCTTCAAAATACGATATTGATCTGTCCTTTATAAAATTTTACCTCTGTCAATGTCTTCAGATTAAAGGGGTTTCAAAATTTTTAAGGAAATAAAATTATTATTTCAGGTTGTTTGTTTTTTTTTTTAATTCCAAACATTGCCTATGTTCTGACTAAATACTACTGGCTTGTACTGATTTCTTCTTCCCGGAGAACTGCATACATTCATGCTCTCACACACACACGCATGCTTTGATGTCTGAGCAGCAAAGGATTGTTTCCAGCAAGTTGGGTACTTCTGACAGTTGAAGAAGAAAGACTAATTGTACAAAGAACACGTTTACCAGGATAAGCATAGCATTGTGCTTACTGGTGTAAGGCACAGAAACAAGAACTTTTTTGCATTTCTTTTGTAGTTCAATCTCACATATTTAAGTGCTTTTCTGTTAGTGCAGTCAGTCAAAGTAGAAGATATTTTTCTTCAGTTGCTATTGAGAATAAAAACTTGCGTGTGAATTATGGAAAAAAATTGTAAGATTAGTTTTACAATAAACATTTCAAAGTTAATACTACATGCATATTATAACATACGTTAGATTAAATGCTTTTAGATTAATGCCATAAAATATTTTATAGGAAATGGGCTGTGAAGTGATTATCCTCCTATCATGTGACCCCAATATTATGTTTATCCTTCCATCTGCTTATAGAGAAATTTGCAGCAGATTCTGGTTTTTGCGCAAGAAACATGGGGTAAGGCAAGAGACATTTGGGGAATAATTGGTTCTTATCCAAAATCGTGATAATAAACATAAGGATGTTTCTTTTTAAAATGGAAGCTCAGAAATTTATTCTCCGCCTTTATTTTAAATTTCTTGTATTTTTTCTTTTCATCTCTTGTTACAGGCTTGCTTTTTCTTTATTCTTGCCTAAAAGAGAATTGTGAGAAATACAGTTTTTACTAAGCCACTTAGCATTGAGTTCTGCTTTACTGCTTGCAGACTTACTAGCTTCCAAGAGAATACTGTGGACATAGAAGCCAGAAATGTGTCTGAATGTCCCAGCAGTTTTATTTCACAATAAGTGTCACGTCCAGCAGCTCCTTCCCTGACACTTTTTGGAATTAATGAGGAAGAGGATATAATTACTTAAAATCATAGATCATTTCTGGGAATATAAACAAAAGATCATGGTATAACTGCGTCCTGTATAACTTCACATATATAGATGACATTTTAAGACACAGCTATTAATAGACAGAGATCTTTACTTCATCCTCAGTCCTCCTATGTTTGTGGCTTTGCTCAAGTCATGAAGTACAGAATTTTTACTGCTTTCTTTCTAAGTAATAAAAGGTGAACACTTGTGGTTTTGAGAAATTCTTAGCATGTGCTTCCTCCACTTAGGCCATTTAATTTTAAGTTAATTCATTATTTCCTTTTGGGTTTGCATATTGTCAGAATACCAGAGATACCTGACCAGAAGGTCAAGTTCACAAGCTTTTCAGTTTATTTCCCTCTTTTCTACTTCCATTTATACTTGTATCAAATCCTTTTTAGGGTTCTTTATCATGGTTTTATCTTTCTACTATTTCTAAATAAATACCTCTTCCTTTTTAACAGTTAATTCTATGATACCAGTAACAAAGTACCAACCCCAAACTAACCTGAAACCCTGTTTTGGCCACTCTGTCAGTGACTGAAAGAGATCTAGGGCCCATATTGATTTAGTATCTTCTCCTCTGACACAGACAGTAACATGGGAACTGCCATGATAGGCTGTAACTGTTGTGTATAAGCAATGCAAAGTTGCTTTACTGAACATACAAGGATATGAGGTGGGGCTGGGGGTCATGTAAGAACATAAAGAGGTGACTGAGGTAGTGGCTTATTATAAGGAACAGTCAGAGCACTGCTAGTTTTGGTAAATGTCAGTTGTTGCTCATGTCAGATGTCAGACTGATAAGAAATCTAAGCATGGAAACCTCTTCACAGTCTCTTTCTTGCCATAAGGTATTTTGGATTGGTAACACTTCACCTCTACAAAAATATATAATATGTTGGCTTATGTGTTCTTAATTGCTTCTGTTGTTCTTTTTTGGCAAGAACAGATTAATTTTCTGTTGTGGACCTGGAACAGCTTTCTAAAAACCTTGACAGTTCAACAGACAAATGTGTATGCTAATTATTTATACAAATTAAGAGGTATCAATCTATTTTTTTTTATATTTCATATATCAATACTGCTTGCTATTACTTAATGTTACTTCAAATGCGCTTAAAACCTTAACAGTATTAAAAACAAATGGAGACAGCATGCCCTATCCTTAACTGAAGGTGAAATATTGGTTTGATTAAAAGATACAGGAGTTTGCACATATTTTAAAATGATCACTTAAAGGTTTAGAATTTTATCCTTCAGTTAACACCTGCAATATTTACTTGGAAAATATTTAAAAAAAAATAAAATAGAAAATTAGAGTCTGAATCTTATCCAAGACATTCTAGCCCTTTCTTTCTTGAGAGAGGGAGTGGTTACCTCATTTTTTTTCTTATTTAAGACAAATGAAGAACATAAGTTTTAAGTTTAGACCATGGGTGTTTTGTTTTTTCTTTTCTCTGCTTTTATGTCAGTGCTGATTTGGGTGTTCAAATTTACTTATCTCTAAAATGAGGAAATTGCAGCTGCAACAGCAGATGGACTTCTGATTTGTGTATCTTTCTTGTGCAGCTCATTAGGCTGAAAAGTTAATTTTGCATGTGTGTTTCAGTGTTACCTTAAGGCAACTTGCCTGACTTTTTTAGTCTTTCTGAAAATGAGGTGCCAAATGTAGTAATAACAATCAACTGTACGTTTGACTGCATTAGATAATTTTTACTCAAGTTTTTAATTGCCTTTCATATTGCATGAGGGAATTCTGAAACATCAAATGAACTATAGCACCACCTGTGAAGTGCTCCCTGAAAATGTTAAGACGAAATAAGTAGGAAATATCAACAGCAGGCAACTTCAACAGCAATGAAGAAAATGCTCTTTCTTTAACATAATTTATCTACCTCTATTTCAGCATAGAATAGTTTGGATACGAAGTTAATTAACTGTTCAGCTTCCAACCTATATTCACAACTTTATATTTGCACAATAAATGAATAAAGATAGGGAAGAAGTTATAATATTTCTATTTACTTCCAGAACCGTTGCTGGAAAAATGAAGGAGCCTATGTAAGGCAAGAAAGAGAACCGAGATAAAAATACTGGTCTCATTGCATTGAAGCCCACGGAGTATTCCACAGAGCAACTGTAGACACCACATACTGGGAAAGCTGTTACTATTCTTATCTCGCCTTATCACTAAACTGCATGGAGTAAGGGAATATGTTTAAAAAAAAAAAAAAAAAGCTGTTGGTTATAGTACACCAAGGAACTAAATTAGATTGGAACACAGTCTTAAAGGCACCTTCTAGCTGTTGGCACTTGTTGCCCTCAATAAACCAGCAATGCATGATTCTAGCTAGTTCCAGCTTATTCTTCCTGAAGTTACCATTGAGGAAGGGAGTGCTAAAATAGAGGAACTACAGATATTAGCCTTAATGGATAGTGGGAGTGACAAAATCCAAATGAAGATGTGCCTCCCATGGCAAAGTGCTCCTCTCTCTGTGTAACAACTTCCGTTTAACTTCCTTACAGTTCTCCATTTTATGTCCACATCAGAATACCACTTAGAGGTTACTTTGTATGCTTTATCTAATGTTTTAGCAACAGTATTTTGGACAAGCAAATTAAATTAAACTTATCTCCATATAGCCTGCCTGTTCCACAGCTTGAAAATGCCAACGTGTGCACTAGAATGTATAGCATATGAAGGTTTTATCTAGCATTTAAGTAATGTCACTGTCCTTATCGTCCTTAGGACTGCCCTTCAAAAGAGAACAATTGCTGTTCTTAAACTGCCACAATAACACAAATACCCCATACAGATGCATGGAAATGTATACTGAACATGTAATTATAGTGCCTTTAAAGTGAATTGGAATTAAAAATACATATTGGCTGTATATGTTTTAAGTGTTTAGTCAATTAAAATATTTTCCAAATTAATTGCCTGTGGCAGCCTCTTAGAAAATCAGGTTAGCTCTGAATATTCAGCTATCTAAAAATATTCAATTTTCCTTGAGCAAATTCTGTGTCCACCTCTGTCCAGAGGGTTGGTGGATTAATAGTATGTTGTAAAGTGATGGAACTCAAATCAAACTTTATTCTTAAATGAGGGTAGAATTTGGGAAAAAAAAAAATCTTTTACATTAGCTCTGCAACCATAAAATCATTTCACTGTTTCCACTTGTTTTGAAAGCACTGTTACAAAAATCAGAAAAAAGTGTTAAAGTGATAACATTTAAATTGGGGGCAGGGGCAAGGGGAGGCAAATCTTACCTTTTCTAATTTGGATAGAGCAAGAGAATAGCAGTCTTTGGCTCTGAACTGCATGAATCTCATATTGGCTGGGTGAGTCAGTTCTGTGATAATGCTTAGGCTTGAGAACAACCTGTATTTTAAAAGAATGTAACAGTTACATCTCTAATTATAACAATTCACAAATGTAAGGTTCTACATAATGCTATAGCTCGTGCTCATGTCCATGTTTTTAATGAAGTGCCTGAAACCTGTGGTGTTTTTTTGGTATAATGACATACTGGTATAATACATTCAAAGGCTGAGCTTATAAAATATTTTAATGCTAGAAAGGAACCACTTAAGTTTATTACCAGAGATTTTTATTTAATAATTTATAAAATGACACAAATCTGTAGGAAACAACAAAAAATGCAAAACTATACAGCCTGCACTTAGTATCTGGTTGCATGTAAACTACCATTTTATTAGAACTTATGTACTCTTTCCATGTGATTTTTTTTTTATGCTTTGTGTCCACAGACGAAGCAATGTAGATGAAAACTGACATTTGTTGGGAGTTGCTGAGAAAATGTATGCTTATGTATACTAATGTTCTCACTTTGAAATATTTACATATACAAAATATTTATAAATTAACACAAATTGAGGCTTCCATTAGCAAAAAACAGTGAAGAAAGTTTAACTCTGATCTAGCTAATTAGACAGATTTTCATGAAGCATACTCAGTAGCTCCTCCCCAGCCCTCGGGTCTCTAAGAACTAGAAAGAAATTTGTAGTTTATGCTATGCAAATACTAAACAACTTGGAATAGAACTCAGATTATTATTTGAGTGTTTCCTCCACAGATTAACATCAGAAAATGAGATGTGCATTTGTAATCTCTTCTACTGATCCTGAAAGTACTTACCTGCATGTGACAAAAGATAATGGTAGTACTAATGACATTATTAATGTGGCTTTTGTTTCATTCAGCTAAAAATTAAAGTGGTTTTCTTGAAAGCCGAATTTAGTAATTTAGTGTTGAATGGAATCCAATGTAGCTTTTTGCAAGCCTTTATTTAGCCTTTTCCCCGCATTTTTGTAGGGAGGACCTTCAATGAAATGGCAATTCAAGCAGAGCCTAAATGTGGGGAAAAGTATGTCAAGACTATCTGCCAGTATGTGTTAATGCCATATTATTGCAATACAATTTCCTAGGTCTGTTGATGCCAAAATGTACAGTCGTGTAATGGTCACACGTTCCCAAACACGTTCAGAATGTATGATGGTAGAAGTGCTAGCCATTCTTATGTTAGCAGTGATCTCTCTGGGAATAACCAAATATTAAATGTGATCATATAAGGAAAAAAGATCATATAAGGAAATGTGATCATATAAGGAAAAATGGCCTTGGTAAACTGGGCGAGAATGTGAATCACTTAACAAGGACCATTTGTGTTGTAGTTCAAAAGGCATTGTGCATGCTCAGGAATTTCTGTACTTTTTTAGCCCTTACAGTCAGACTTTGATACAAACTCTTGAGTGCTGCAGTATTGTTATACAAAGTCCACTTATGTACCACTAAATATTAAGCACTTGGGGAATGAAGTCTACATACATAGAATAAATACATGATAAACACATCCTTGAGATGCAACTGTGGTACATCTTCACTAGCATGCTGTGTGTTATAAAAACCTGTGAAGTGCTCATGCAAATTGAAAAAAGTCCTGATAATATCACACTAGATAGGAATCTGTACTTATTAAGTAGCTTAACAAATGTCTTAAATTTCTGAGGAAGGAGAATAAATTTTCTCTGCATTAATTCTGTATCATGTAGCGCAGAATTACTTAAGCTTCTGCTGACTGGAAATTTTCTTCTATTGCGGTGTTAAAGGACAGGCATTAATATTTGAAAACTAACAATATAACATTCATAACTAAGAGTAACAGGAAATTAAAAGCTGATCTAATGATTAAATATACACAGCTTACAGAAAAAATACAGGTTGCTAGGTTTCTGTTGAAGATAGGTTTAGTTTATCACCAAGATATGAAAACTGTTTTATATTAGGAAATTGGTTTCAAACCTGGTATTAATAAAATTCATATTTTACTTATGAGTGTCTTTTAGCAGAATTAAGGGAAATTACTTTCCAGGTAGTCAGGGTCACATTTATTCTTGCCCTGAGCATAAAGCACACTGCCTGCAAGCTTTCAGCACTGGAGCAGAGTACTTCCATGCAAAGATCCCTCTTGTTTGGGAATCAGACAAGCAAGAGATGCATTTATTTCTTTCCTGTTCCAAAAAGATAAACCAAGAAAGCAAAGTAATGCCATCATAATACCTCATTTGGTTTATCTATAAATTGGTGCTGTTAGATACCAGCCAAACTATTGACTTGTTAGGTATACTGCTGTCAACAGGCTTCTTGCAGTACTTGAAACACAGCCTTCAAGATGTCAGGCAATAAAAAATTAAAAATGGAGCCTCCCAAACACCATCGTTTTAATCCATTAATTAACAGAAAGCAAGAGTAAATATAAACACTCCTCCTAGTACAGACCTACTACCTGAGGAAACCCACTGTTTTTCTGAAGTGAACTCGTAACTGTCAATAGGGACTCAATGGTTGGCTTCATATTTCAGATTAAAAAGTGAAAAGCATGTCTAGGACACAGTCCAAAACTAGTAATTTCTCCTTGTGCTTTTTAACTGTGCTGACTTGTTCTTCCTCATCCAAAGGATTAAAATTTCCTTTCTTAGTCACTGTGACCATTTGAGTCACGCTTCTTTACTCCTTTTAACTATAATTAAGTCAGATAAGCTCGTGTTGTGTCACAGTTTTAATTAGTATGGAACAGTTTCTACCCTCAAAGGTGCTAATAACCCTGTCGTTATAAACAATGCATCTGTCTTCTACGGCGTAAGGGGGACACACTCTTCTGACAAAGCAAGATTATTAATTTATGTAAATCAGGGAATAATGTCAGAACAGGTATATGAGAACTGGCAATGTAGGCCAAACAGTACTGCAGTACTTACACCACCTTTCCAGGCCTGTCCACAAGCCTTAATGAGATGAGCTGATCTGAGTCAATCAAATCAGTTTAGATTAGCCTGTATCTCCAGAACTATTTCCCTTGGTGAGACTTAAGTGGAATCTTCATTGACGAAATATCTTTGAGAACAGCATACTTTAGCAAAACTTCGGTGGTTTAAAATCCTTCATTAATATTAGTTTGTGCTAAGTGCTGTTGTTCTCCACCATGTCCAGCCTCTTCTTCAATAGTTTCTGATATTATTAGCTATTATTAAGTAACAAAACTCCTTTAAGCATATTTTTAAAGTTAATTTACAAAACTCTTTACCTTGGTGCAATGAATGTACTTTATTCTGCAGCACAGATAAATGTCACTACCTTATGCCTCTTCCCAAAGGCTGCTTACTTCTACAACTTTTGCATAATATAAAAACGCAGTGACATTACTGTACTTGTTCTAGGGAAAAACATTAGAAAAAAATTTATACAATACGCTACTTGTGACAGTTTACAAAGTTTTCTGAAAAAGTATTGTTAAGTGTTAAACCAAGATATTTACCCACATTTCTTTTGATATTTGTAACAAGTACCATGCAGTCTTCAAATTATACGGAACCTGATATATAGTTCATATATGAGTTAAAGCTGCCATCTAGTTGTAAGAATTGTGCAAGACAACTGAATGATCAGTAAATTCTAGTTGGACTATGATTTTATTTATTTATTTATTTTTAATATTTTACAAAGTAGAACACAACTATGGGAAAAAATTAACTGGTAGTTTCTAAGTTTTATTTTTTATTGAACCAAATTTTATATTTGGGGATAAAATATATTTCTGAAAAATGTGATGTATGTCAAAGCCTCAGTGAGATACCCTAGAACAACATCATTAAGAGCAGACATGAATGATGCACAGATTAAGTTCAATTATAGTTTCTAAATTGAATTTAGTACCTGTGCTACTATCAAGTACAAATTCAAAAACTCAAAGATAGAAAATATCAAACTTAAGTTTCTTGTGCAACATAGATTTTGCTTCTTTTTGAGCACATGCAGAAATGCTAATAGCATTTAGCTGCATTCTCACACACGATTGTATTAAAAAAAATCTCTCCATCAAAACACTTACGTTTTAATGAGTTCAGTTTTCTAAAACACTGACAGACTCAGATGACTTTTACTATGCACCTCTCTCTGTGGAAGGTAGAAGGCTTGACACAGAAAAGGGTGACAATATTGAATGAGACTGAATTCTCTAGGAAAGGTCTTAATTTTGTCCAGGTCTTATTAGAATGAACATCAGGAAGTGCTAGACTTAAGCCCCAAATCAGGGAGGCATTTCATACTTGACTGTGTGGTGTGTTTTGCTTTGCGTGGGGTTTTGTGTTATGTTTTTAAGCAAATAACTTTTTTCACAGTTTAAAGGACATGTATCTTTTGGTACTTGTTGAATCAAGATATTTAACACAAAGTGAGTCTTTAATCAGGAGCCGTTCTCAAATGAACAGGAAACCTTAGTATGTTTAGCTCTTCATCACAGTACTGCCTTCTCAGCCTGTTTACTAGACTGATCATTTTTTCACTCCCTAATCAGTTATTTTTTCATGACTTAGTATGTTGTTGTCATATATAATGTTGCATACATGTACCTAAAAACCTTTTTTTTGTTCAAAACTACATATTCAAAATGTGAACACTTACTACTACCTTCATAGCGATGCACTGCTTACCTTTTAGCATTAGAAAGATCTGCTTTTCATATTGGCTTTAGCATTACTGTGAAAGACTGCTGCACTGAGGAAAAGTTTCTTTTCTCAACTATCTTTGTTCCTAAGTCTTCAAGAGTTGATTTCTTTTCCTTCCTGCAAATCTGACAGCGGACTTCTAAAATGACTGTCCAGTTTTGGGATGCATAGAATTTAACCTGAGATTTCAGAGTACCTCAGGATTCTGAGTGCATTGCTAAGCAGTGTGGGAAAAAGTTTGCCCATGTAAGACACAAATTCCTATAAGGGAAAACTTAAGTAGAAGAAAGGAAAAAAAAAAAAAAAATTCTTATCTGAGTACAAAAGGCATTAAGTATTCACAATTAATGACGATGTATAGAGAGGTTGCAAAAATGCCTTACCTAAAGAGTGTTTGAACATTTACAATAGTTTTAGCATCTGCCATGTAGTCTTCCTCAGCACTCATTGTACTTTCTTTGTCCACCACCACCATGTTAGCTGCAAAGGTGACCCCACATCTTAGTAAGTCATCTAGGCTTTTGTGAAGAGAAAGAGGAAGAAAGAAATATGCAACTTAAATATGGACACTTAAAATATTAAGGATGATTGGAATTTGCAGATCACAGGTTGAGTTGCTGATTCCCTTCGTCTCCATGTATATATCATAACTCCCAATATAATCTATATCAAGTATAATATAATCTCAATTAATTGATAGAATAGAATATGAATAATTATTTTCCTTGAAGACATACTCAATGCACTTCAGTAGGTTGCTACAGTTCCTCTCCATTTGCTAAAATGATAAATTTATTTCAAAGTTTTAAAATAAGCCTTTAACAGTGACTTGGGAAGACAGTACGTCTGTACATGCTACAACAACTTGCTTCATTACAGTTACTTTTGGCAATAAACAGACCCAAATAAATGCTCTGGGTTGCTCTTTCCCACAATTATATTTCAGTTTTAAAATGCTAAGAAGTGTTCTACTAAGACATCTAATACATTCCTCTTTTAGGTTCATCTATGAGTTGGAGCATTCTCATTATGCTTTTAGGAGCAGCTGTAGATCAGGAAAACTGCTGGACAATGTTTCCTGTGAAGCCTGACCACAGGAAACACTCACAGACAACTGAGTTACGTTTGTAACATAGCTTTGTTTCCAAAATGAAGGATGTTTCTGTTGTTTTAACAATAATATTTTCCATAGAAACCAAGCACTCTTCAAAAAGTTTAGAAAGGACTTTTCTGTAATTATAAAGACTGCTAGAGACACAGCAATTTAAGAAAGGGTGAATTTCATGGTTTCCAGGGGAAATTGGAAAACTACATTTTTGCATCATTCTGTTCACTTCCAAGGTGAAAACCTGTTTTGTCATTATACTTGCTTCTCATTTGGCAATCTACAATATTAACCAAATCCTAATTATCCTGATACAGGTTTTCTTTTCAGTGATGATTACTAAGTTTATGTAACCTATTATAAATTATTTTTAAAATTTTGAGTAAGGAAAACTCTAAAAATTTGTGATATTTATTTTACGTCTCATACAAAACAAATAAGATAATTATTTTTGAAACTGTGCAATATCAGAAAAGAAAGGCTGTTTTATATGATCTATACGAACAACTTCAGTGCACAAGCAGAGCTCCAAACTTTGAGTAATTTGTATTTTTGCTTTTCCAGTCTTTCAGTTGATCCCTGAAAATAGCAGCATAATCTGAAATACCCAGATTTTCTGCATTTCAATGTTACACAAGCTCAACAGCTATTCTTATTTTAGCGGTTACATTCAGAGAATTTGTGGAGAATTTAAAAAAATTAATTTAGAATTATTATAATTCTAGTTCTCAGGTACCTCTAGCTATATGTTTTTTAATGCTGAATACATTATAATCTGAAATCTATTCAGTTACAGATCTCAAATCATTTATACTTGAAGACCAGGTATCTACTACTTGATGATATATTTTTATTAAGTTCATCCCAGCTATGAATTTTGGTAAAGCTATTTTTCTGTAGGCCATCCACTTCTAACAGAAAGGGAGTGATAAATGAGAGTGATTCCTTTGGTGGTTTTCTCTAAGATGATGATATTTCATGTCAGGTGACCAAATGACAAATATTTTAAACACTTAAAGGTGGTAGGTAGGAACACACTTTGGGAATGTGTTCTAAACTCATTAAGTAAGATAGGAAACTTTGCATTTTACATTGTAGTTCTTAGCTAAAGATGATAAACTTCTATTAATTGTATATGAGTTTAAAGCATGTTTAGGAAAACACATGGAATAAGTATGAACTTTTTAAAGGTATTGTCATTGATGAAAACAGATGTCAACCCACTCCCCCACCCCTCAGTATGATTGGTTATTGCACTAGGAAATTAAGTGATTGTATTGTCAGAAAAGATGCAGAAGTTCATGCTCGTATTACTGTGAACTGTAGAATTCTGTATAATCATTTATTTCAAAGACTGCACACTTTTTATGCATTCAGTTCTAAAAACAGCAGAACACGTTTAGGGAGGGATTTGACGATTTCCTTTTTGAAATAAACTCAGTAAATGTAATTGAATTTTACTATTCTATGTTAAAACCAGGTTAACATCTTTGGGTTATTAATTACTTTGGATACCTTGAGTCAATTCAATTATTCTGCTGCTATGAATTATTTTTATAATTATTGTGGAATTAAGAGTTAAGAAAGTAGTAGATATTAACCTGAAACACTTTATTGGTTTAGAGGAAGAAATGTAGAAAGTGATAAACATTTCTGTAGATTCTTTGCGAATCTCGCAATGACTATGGTATCACCAAGGAAAACCTGTAACTGTATCACTATTATAAGTAATTTTAAAGCCCTCGTTACAACAGATTGAGATGGAGAAGCACTGAATCTCCATAATTCTGATTGAAAAACTGGATACTGTTAATTCAGGGCAGGAAATAAGTTTTTTGACTTCTACCTGGGAAATCAATATGGTTGCTTGTAGCCCCAATTCAATATTAGCTACATAGTGAAGCAAACTATTTTCTTCTTTAAATTGACACTCTATGCACAGGAGTTTACTAAAATGTTAATGAGCCCTTGCTCTTCTCTTGTTTCTGCCTGTTTTTTACATTAGATCTATGTTGCTAAACTTAGATATGCAAGTATGTATTAGCAGAGTTGAAGACAGAAATGTAGGAGTAGGTGATATTTTAAGTGGCAGAAGATGAATACTGTTGGACACATTCAAGACTGTCTACATTCTGTAGTTACCTTTACAAAACCCTAGTCAGTAAATCCAAACAAATTCTAATTAAGTATAGAACAACACTAGAATCAGGGCTATAATCTGGCAATTTAAAGAAACATATTAATCCACCTAAATAAGTGTAAATCTTATGTTTTTGAAAATGTTAACCTGTGCTCCCTGTCACACTTTTCACTAATGATATCCTTATAAGTCAGAAATTTTAAGTCCCAAATTATAGCACACGGACACAAACCATGCATGCAAAAAGATCATCTTCAAATACAACACCCACTTAAACATGCAATGACGATACAAACAACAAACCACTGAGCACTACAATGTTAAGTTTTCTAACAGTTATTTCACCTACTTGTCGATAGAGCCCACCATGTAGTAAACCATTGGAAACCAACAGATTGCATCCAGAAAATGCATATCTGGCCTAAGCAGCAGATGGGATTACAAAATGAAACACAGTATCACAACAGCAGCATCTTTTCTAAAATATTTCAATAAATTGGTAGCTTTTTTAAAAAATAACTTTTTTAAACTTCGTCAGTATAATACAACTTTAAACAGGAAATAGGTTTGCAGAAATCTGTGAATAAACAGTTTGCTGTGATCATAAAGAATGATCTGAATTAACATGCTTTAATTAATAAATGCACCTCTTAAATCAGAAATTTTATGGCACAGTACAGTTCCAAATATAAGAGTGAATGACTGATATCGAAGACACACTACCAAGTTATACTCCAATGTATGACTTAGGAGTACTTAAAATAAGCAGTGAGAATTTTTAACTAAAATGTGAAGTGGAATGAAAATGAAGTGAATGGAAACCCAATAATCACCCGGTTTTTGTGCCAACAGCTCCATTCAAGGCAATGAGACAATCTTAGATGAAAATTTATTTTTTAAAATGGAACGTTAAAACTAAGATACTGTGTATTATTGCATTGTTTCCTTAATCATAAATTTTACTATGTTTCTTACATACCAAGAAACATAAGAAATATTAAAACACGTGATGTGTAGATTTTAGAATAAGCATACTGTAAAAAATTGCCTTGATAAATGGAGAAAATAGGAATATAACAACAAGGCATAGATATGTTCATCGAAGGTGGATGAATTCCTAGGTCCAGTGAAGCAAATTACAAAATTCCAATTGACTTAAATGGCAGCCTGAATTCCACCTCATACATGTATGAAAAGCATGCTGGCTTTCAGCTAGCTTCTGTAGTCCCATGAACGCTGGCTTTTCAGACGAGTCACTGCAACTGCTTTGCAGAGAGATACAACACTATGGGGATTAGTTTAATTAGCAACCATAGCTTTCACTTTATCCGTATATAAAGTGTTTTTAGCCATCAAATGTCACAAAAGCATTGAAGTATGTAAACTCAGGCTCTGTGCTGGAAAAGAGAATAAGCACTAGAGGGCACTGTATGCTCACATCTTTTAATCTTTTTGTCTTCCAAATTGTGATTTTAAGTACTTGAGCAGTGTTACAAAACAAACAAACAAACAGAAAGTATCATTCATTCATTGCCAGATTATAAATGAATCAGTCTTCCCATAGAAGAATTTGTTGTAAATTTTAAAAAGCTAATGCAAGAAAGGCTAAGAATTCCAGTGATGTCCAGACAGGTATGATGGTAAGAACGATATTGTAGGTTTTAATTTTCTTCCATGACTTTATACAATGGTATACAAAGGGTGGGTGGCTGTCCCACTGGCTTAAAGAACTATTTATCATGGAGTCTAAAATTATTAAAAATATACCTAACTGGTTCAGGCCACTAAGTGCCTTGTGTTAAGTGGGTTAGTGTTTTCTGAAGTGCTGTCATGTAGCTGTGAAAGTGTTACACAGTTCACTTTTTACAGTGTTTATGACATTATTTAATTTTAGCAAATAGCTGCGTTATTCTGGGTATTTCTAAGAAATACTTAACTGAAACATTAGCCATGAAGAATAAGGACATTTAAATTCAATATGGCCTTTAACAGTCAGTAAGAAGTCAATTTTGTTTACAACAGTGAACATAGTGTATTATTTTTGTCACTAACTTCTCTCAAAGGTAAATGTGCCATAATGTTTTTGATTTTAAGTTCGCCATATGAAGAGTGATCATCTATTGAAGTAATGGTAAAAAGAATCTAAACATATTGCAAAAAAAAAAAAAAAAATTAAAATCTACTTACGGGTTATCCAGGAGTAAAACAATGGGATTTAGTTCTTTCTTTGGACGATAATAAGCTCTAAGTGGAACAATAAAGTTATATAAGCCATTTCCAGCAGTTTCTGCTGCAACTATAATCAATTTATTTTTGAATCCATAGGCTTTGGCATCTTCATAGTAGTTATGCTGGCATCCCTAAAATCAAAATAAGAAAAAAGTTCAGTGGGTGTGAATAAAGAGATTTAGTTGTGGCATTAAAGGGTTTTATGGTTAGAAATACAAAATTTTATCAGCTGACCTGACTTGATTAGACATAAATATATGCTTGGTGATGCAAAGGATAAGAAAACATATTATAGCTTAGTAAGTTCTGAAAAAAACCTAAGCAGAAAGTAGAATTTAACTCTGTTCAGATTGTCTGTTTCAAGAAAGAAACAAGAATGCAGTTTTATCCAGTAATAGAAACTCCTTTTACCTTATCTAGTCTTAGACAACAGAAGGGTACTTTTTCATGCAGAAGATGACAAAATGTAGGAGAGCTTCCGATATATGGAGAGTAAGGAGGATAGCCTTTGGCATACCTAGAAGAATAGAAAAAGCATTTTTCAGTAAAGCAAATTACTGAAACACAGTTGACTGTACAACTGTTTATACCTATTGTCTAGGTTCTGCAGTTATCTGTAGACTAGTAAAGTCAAGTACATTAAATGAATTATTTTTAATAAGGATCAAAGGAATTTATTTTGTAGCTTCAACCAATTCAATACAATTTAGTGAAAGCTATTATGCTTTTGTGGACTAAAGGAATTTTGCTTTTTTTTTTATAGGCATCTTTGGAAATGGTTGATGTAGTGTGCTATTGTTTTGAAAGTATGTACTGGAAATTTCTAAAGGAAGGTAAAAAAGGAATGAAAGAAAACAGAAATAATCATGGTGCTTCTGCTCTTGCTTTTTTTTTCTTTCAAACACATCAAGAATGAGTGAGGTTGTCACCTTCTTGCTTTAATAACATACTTTCAACATGGTTGTAATAAATTTTCAATGGCAAATACTCTTGCTGATGAGATTAAATTTCTAATCTGCCTTAGTTTTAATAAGAAGTCTTTTAAATCCTGGTATTTCAGTCTGCAGATTTAAGATGACTTGTTCTATTATTTTTTTTATTGGAGCTTTATGATCTTCCCTGGGGCTTCTCATGCTTGCTGCTGTTGGAGATGGGAAACTGTGAGCCACTGGCTTAATTGTTTATTTCAATTTTACCATCCCTGTCAGTAACAACAATAAACATAATTGCTTATCTGTATGGTAGTTAAAGGATTGAATCATCTGTTTTTATCTGAGTAATGCATCATTACTTTCAGCAACATGCTAACAAGCATTTTAAATCAGATGTAATAATTTTGTCTCATACTGCATTTTTTGTCATTCCCTCGTTTTGAAGTCAAACAGCTAGCCACAGTGTTCAACAAGCCTGTTGAATGAGCTGATTATCACTGCATTCTCAGGACAGAGTACTTATCTGTTTACAAATCAGTTGAGTTCTGTCTTTATAACTATAGAATACAAGAAAAAATATCATTAAAATGCAATTAAAAATTGCAATACACAACTAGAACTTTATAACTGAGTATAGAAAATCTCCAGCAAATGGAAGAGTTAATCTGGGGGGGGTTTATGTCAAAATAGGTATAATGGCATTCTGCTAACAGACAACAGCATTTTGTAGAAGGGAATAATTCCATAACTGGTCTTTATGCATCTCGCTTGCTACAACTGCTTCGATTGATCTGCATGCCAAAAATTATCTATGCCATTTATATAATATGAGCTTTTCAAATTGTTGTTTATTTTATATTTAATATACATACTCTAAAGCTGCAGAGACTTCATCATCTGATGGGGTAGTTTCATCTTCTGACTGGTCACTTAGCAGGTCACACGTCTGAAGTGAGGATGAGTCTGCAACCTCCAAAACAGGTGCTATACTGGGCCGTCTGCCCTCTTTACCTCCCTCAGAAGGAAGAGCTAGTGTCCGTCCACTGGATGTTCGGCATCCTGTATCTTGCAAATCGATAGCCACTGTCCCTGAAGTATCATTGAAAGCATTTTTCAGTGTGGTTGTCAAAATATTTGAACAAGATTCCCATATTTAGTAGGGATTACCTGACTACATGGCCAAAGACTGAAAGGAATACTATACCGATTGTGGTTATTATAATAAAATATAACAAATATTTAAACTATACCTGAGGAAGACTTGCCCTGCAAAGTAGCACTTTTTCTGACCATTAATATGTATTTTCTTGTTAACTACCTTTATAAAATCATACTTTGTGTAATTAATCCATATTTATATATATCAACAACATGTAGGTTTTCTTGAGCAAGGGCATTTTTTAAAGAACTTTATGAAAACTTGTTACAAATAACCAGTTATGAATAACAAAGAAAATACCTGTGTGATTTTACCTGTGTGATTTTCCCAGTTATTTTGCTTTGCATATATTTTATTATTGCTTTTTATACAACTCTCTTAAGTGATTTAATTCCATATTGTTAAGTAAAAGAAAAACAAAAGAAAAACATAGCCAAATTCCATTTGAATTTTTTTTTTTAATACAAGGGCAAGTGTTTAATATTTTTCCTTTCCGCACAATATTATAATTTCTTAAAATTTTAGAAATACACTGATAAAGCTTTAAAATGCACTATTTCTGAATCAGACTATGTTGTGACTATGTTGTGAGGCCTTTTTTATACTTACCCATGCTGGCTATTATACTGTGTACAGGTAACCTAGAAGCTCCATGATATGATAATTTTGATTCATGTTTTTTTCTATGCTTTTCTTGCTTCTTAAATGCAGAATTCTCTTCTTTGGTGATATTTATATAAAAGCATGTATCTGTAGAACTCATGATATATCGAGGACCTGGATTCAGCAAAATGTTTTTGTTATCTTCCTTTCTAACACCAATCAGACAGACTCCAAACCTTAATTAGAAAAGGAAAGGCATGGTTCATTTTGCATAGTCCCATATATACCAGAATTTCCACTGTCAAAAATGAACCTCCAGTGTATTTTGATAGTTTTGAGATCATGAACATCTGCAGATTTTTGGATGACAAACATGTTTGAAAAATGTCTCCTAAATAGGCCACTTCTGATCAAGCAGTTTTTAGGAGCTCATGAATCCCAAGGCACTGGAATGCTACTGTTCTATTCCCCATAATAGTCTAATGCTATCCCAGTTGATTTTTTTCTATCCTTTTTTTTCTGTCCTTTCTGGGAAAATATTAGTAGAAGAATGGATATATAATATGAAAAAGTATTCAGCGTGTTATATTGTTCCATTATCCATACGTAATGGAAACTATTTTCAGAATTCATTTTTACAATTCATTCCTAGAAATGTATTTGATTAGTGATAGAATATAAGGAATTAAAGCAAAAAATAAAAATCTTTCTCTCACTAAGTATGAGAATAAACTCAGTATTGAGGGTTTTATACATGTTCGTTTTGTTAAATATATACGAATATACATGATTTGTGTTCAGTTTGCACATTCACCTCACAGAGCAGCACTGAATATGTGATGCATGATCTGGAACCTGAAGAAGATATGTCAGCATCTAACAGAAAAAAATATGGCTTTATTTTGAACAATCACCAGAATGTAGCATGTACCACCTTTAAATTGAATATTTTGCATGAAATGAACGTGCCACAAAGGAAGCCAAAATTCCAGCTGATGCCTAAATAAATTTAAAAAAAAACAACCCCCAAAGCACTAACACTTTCCCACCCACACTCTTCTAGGTTGTCTGGGGCATGGAAAGGGACTGGTGTTCCCGTACAACCTCTCTAAGGTACAATTTTTTTCTGGTTGTCAGGCTTCTCCTTTACATCCTTTATATTCCATTCTCAAAAACCGAGCTGGCCTATACAGAACCAACATGAGCTTTTACTTGACCAGCTGTGACTTACAGAATAATATCCATTAAATATAATAGTGGCCAGATATTTAAACCCAGAAATAGAGTAATATGTAATACTGCACCTTTGAATGCAGAGCTACATTGCAAGCAAAACAAATAATTACTTGTTTGAACTTTTAATTGTTGATAGGAAAACAAACGTACTTTTTATGTGCATGAAAAGAAGCATATGTGAAGCTTTTCCCCTCATACTCAGCAAAAAAAGTACTTTCTTCCAGGTTAATATGATACACTTCGTTACTAGAGCATCTGCCATACATTTTCTGCCATTGTTCTGGTGATTGCTGACTCTCCCTGAAACATGTGCAGATAAAGAGAATAATTTAAAACTTAATGTAAAATTCTTATTAATCAGAACAATATTTCATGGCAATATAAACTTCAAATGTGTATTAAAAAGGTCGTATAGGCTAATCTGAAATAAATATTTGAGATCAAAGCTTGGCAAAACTAAGTACAGACATTATTTTAATGAATTAAAGAGCATTTTCTGCTAAGTAATAGGCATATAAGATTATGTACTTTAATATCGAGAGAGATATGGCTGAATTACTTTAAATTCACACCATAATAAGTAGATTCATTGCAATTCAAAGATGACAGGTGAAATCAACAGCATGCTCATTCTGTTCATAAAGACAGTCTCTTCAGATGCTCCATGACAGATTGTCTGCTTCCTGTTTGAAGTAGGTAAAGAATCATTAAAAATAACTTATGTAGGAATGACCCATTTGGCTTCAGTTTCTTTATCTGTAAGAAAGATTTTGTTCTGCATTTGCTTATCAGTTATCTCCAGCGTTTAACTCCATGGACATTTTTAGTTACTGTATCTTGTATACTATGACAAGTATATACCTTCTTTTATCTAGTGCAAGAAAATAAATTATTACTTTAACCATATTAAGCATATCACTATATGTAGCCAACGTTCTTTATCCAAATGGACTGTTAGTGGAAAAGTTCCAAGCCTCCGCTAACACCAAAACTTGCAGACTTGGCACTTCTGTGAACCTGTTACTTTATTAAGTTTCATGTGGAAACAAGGTTCTGTGTGCATGAGTTTTGCTGGATATAATGGATACATACATATATATATATATATGCAGATAGGACAGAAAACTGACAAATGTGCTCTGTGTTTTGCCACTTGGAGCTAAGATCTCAAGATAATGGGCTATGTTCCTATGTGCTCATTCATACATTTTTCACTACCTTAACACAATTTCTGTTTTTCTTTAATTTACCATTCTCCACCCTCAGCACAGAAACATTTTGTTTCAAGATAGAACTAAATAAACAATTTTTATTGCAACAGTATTAACAAACAGTGCACTAGGTGTAGAATATCAGAACTATAAATGTAATTACAGAAGAATTTTTTTCCATATTTCACTTTTTCCCCTAAAATAAAATGTTCACCTGTTTAAAGTCTGCTTGGTTCCAGTTAGTTGTCTAAAAGCTTCCCATGGGGCTGTTCTGTAAAGATCATATTAAGTTCAAGTCAGAAAGGCTATTTTCTTCTGATATTTTGTGTCATAATACAAAGCAAAGTTATTTACTAGATTAGATAATGAGATGACATTTAAAGATAAATATGAAGATTAATAATTAAGATGAATAATAAGATTATAAATAAGATTCAAGGTAGAATTTTGGTGTTTTACAGACTGAGATTTTGAATTCCATAAACAGCTGAGAAGACAATGGGATTATTTACATTTAGTTTGTTTAATCCGAAAAGTAGCATTACAGACCAAAGCCAGTTCACACAAATAACAGCAAACTCCCCTTAATTTTAATAGCAAGTTGATCTGGCCAAAATTGCTTAGAAAATAAACATTTTCCCCAGTCTCCGCACATGAATACCAGATGATAAGGTGTTTTTAATTTATGTATGTTTCTTTTTGTTTGCTGTTTATTTTATTATCATTCTAATTAGGATAATAGAGAATAACAATTTTTCCTGTGTTCTGCTATGTATTGTGTTCAACTTCCAGTAATTTCCCAGTGTACTTATCTTCATGATTATCAGAAATAAGGTTGTATTATTGACAGTGTCATACTATTTCTTAATAAATACAGGAAATACATTCCCTGTGAAATAGGTAGCACTTTATTTGTGAGAGTATAACAAACAGTTGGAACAATGTTTTACCTATGAACTGTCAATGAACTGTTTCATTCCATTAAAACGTAAGTCACTTAGGTTAAGATGATAACTTCACTAAATTAACAAATGTTAGGAAGCTAGAATTTGAAAGTGATCATGTTTTCAAATGAATGACTTTTCATAAGGGAAATGACAAAAAGCAAGAAATGTTGTGGTTGGTTCTTTGATACTCTCCTTTGGTTACATGCACCTAAAGCACTATGTAAAAAGAAGAACCGTTCTTTGTGGAATGGAAAGGCATAGGAAGTCATTTGAACTTGCTTATCTGTGATAACTTGAACAAATGTTCCCAGTCATTATATTGAAGTTACTAAACTTGTGAGCGAACAGATATGGGGCTCTGTGAATGAAAATCTGAACTAATTATTAAGAAATTCTTTCCAATGACTTTGAACACTTTATGAAGATTACCTAAGGTTGGAAGCAGTTGATTCATTGCAGTCTCCCCATAATCCAAGTCTGTTATTTTTATGTAAGAGAGTCAATACTGACAGGGATTTAAAAATCAAGTCACACTCAAAGTTTAATGCAGGTGCTGGTAGTAACCAGCATAATGAAAGGATAATGAAACAGGAAGCAGTATAAAGGAAAGCAGTTCACTGTTAACACTGGAAGTCTATTTAACAAATATGTTTAATTAATTAAATCTAATTTAGTATTTAGTTTGGATATGAATGCATGCATAGATAAAATTTTTATTTGCAGTTTAAATGATCTGTTTTCACTTCATCTTTTTACTTATATTTAGCCAAACTCAAATCTTCATCTTTCATAATTTACCTGTTGTTCAACATTAGAAAATATCTAGAAGAGCCAAAACAATTATTCTGGTTTATAAATTAGTCGAATCCAAAGCAGTTTTATGTCTACAATATAATGACAACCTGTAGATGAAGCTCAAAACTGACATCTAGTTTGAAATTATTTTTCCCTGAAGACAATGAAGGGCAGAATCATTTGTTTTACCAATGCTTTTCAAACACTCTAGAGTCAGTGCAAATCCCAAGAGATGCTTAGGAAGAATATAGATTTAAAGGAATTTTTCCTCTAAAACATTAGTGTATGCTTAATAAGAAAGTTTAAAAACAAATTTCTTAACCTAAGTATAATACTTCTAAAGGGTACATTTATATCTGTATCTAGCTATGAGTTAATATTAGTTAGCAAGTGTTTAAATCAATTACGTTGTTGCACATAAAAATTATGATTAAAAAAGTAAAATAAGTATAAGATAGACAAAATTGGGACACTGAAGTGGTAATTCAGGAAATAGAAAGTATTTTCACATATTTAAATATTTTATATGATTTTTCAATTATGTGTGATTACTGTCCTATAGTGCATACTTGTTAAAAATCAGTGGTTATATCTCTAGTTGTTCAGGATTATCTTAACTAAATGTTCAAGGACACAAAACTTCCAGAGTAAATACAGCCTGTGTAACATTCAGTTATAAGCAAAAAGTAAGCTCAAGTACATCATTATTTAACGTTTCAGTGGGGTTTTTTATAGGATCAGAGCAGTCAGCTTTGTGCTCATTTCCTGATTTTGAATGATTGACTTGGTGATTTTTATCATATATTGAATAGATTTGTGTACTTGTACAAAACTTAATGAAAAATTAAAATCACAGTTAATTAGACTTTTGAGAACATATTCCAGCCTTCCCAAGGGATTTTTAAAAACTGCAAGGAATAAAAGGGGAAGAAAAACCCCACCAGTTTGGGAATTATGTACCCTTTTATGTATGGGAATTATGTAAATTTTTTGCAAAAAGAAATGAAGTAGCAAAAATATTAAATTTGAAAGCTTAAAAAGTTTTAAACTTTCACAGATACAGTGTGGTTTTAAAGAACAGTCATCTCTATTCAACCAATTAGTCGAGTATTAATACGCATGCTTGAAGATATCCAAAGTTTGTTATTTTTCAGTATTTTGGAGTCCATCTGAGATTAAATGCTCTGATGAGTGATGACTAAAGAAGAGTGACAACTAGACATTTTCACTTTTCCAGTCTTTCTATATTTATACAGCAAACTTGTATGTTTCTGTAAGGATTCAAAGTAATGCTGACAACTATTTGCGTGAAAAAAAAAAAAAAATTTGTTCCTAGTATACAATGACCAGACTAGAATCACATCAATTAATTCTGATTGCAAGATTAATAATAAGTACTTTTGCATTTTGCTACAGTTACTTCGCATCATATAGCTGGAAATCTGTATAAATGATTAATTCTTCAAAAATGAAATCTGAAGTTCTTAAGTACAGCAGAAAACAGAGTCCCTTTCATATGTCTGGTTTTGTGCTGATGGAAAATTCTCTGCTAGCCATTAAGAATACTACACTTCTTTCATGTATATATGATATGAAATAACTGAAAAAGGCTCTGTATTCTGTGCATGTCAGATAATGAAAGCCAGGCAGATGAAGAACGTATTTCACCATGATGCTCAGGAGGCATGGAAACAGTATTTTGTTGTTGTGTTAATAACAGATTCTAGTACAGACAGTGCCACTAAAATATTGACATTTGTTGTTGAAATTTCAATTTTCCCCATCCTGGGCACATGGGAACACTACAAATAACACATAGAAGGTTAAATAACTGTGTTTGTGATTGTCAAGATATTACTGGGTCTATAGTTACCTGAAAAAAAGTTTGCATTTTTACTAGACTATCAAATGTCTTCTTGTGCAGTCTATATGCATGTATTCCATTTCTACAGATATATTACGAGATTTACTCTTTAATGCCCCTTTCAGCCCACAACATTTTAATATGAATACTTTATTATTCCAAGAATATAGCATAACAGAGATATACTAGATGTGGTAAAATTATTTTGGTAAATATAGAGAGGTTCTACTACGACTATGCGGTCTGTAGAGACACTGTAATTCTGTATGCCTTCCAGCAGTGTGGTGGTTATGTTAAAACCATGTTGTTTTGTTGTTGTTGAACATACACGTTCACATGTATGTTTGCTTGCTTCTTAATTTACAGGCACTGATTAGCAAATAATATTGTATATGTTATCAGAAAAATATTTTTTTAGCTCAATGAAATGAATTTTTATATGTGTATAAGAATAGACCTTCAAATTAACATATTAAAATAGGTATTCTTGGGTTTTGTTGGTGTTCTTAAGTAGAACTGTGTGATAGGTCCGTGATTCAACCTGCTAGATTGGAAATACAAATTTTTCATATCTTCTATTGTGGAAGTGGCACAACATGCAACAAATTGTTAAATATTGGGGGAGGAAGTTCTCTTTGAAATTTTAATATCTTGAGTAAAACATCTTGATGCTTCTACTGTGCAGAAAGTTCCATTTTCTTTTTGAAAAACTGTAGTTGTCTGAGAGTTCAGGGTAAGCCATTTTCCAAAGAATATCAACTCTAACTTTTACAATATCAGCTATAACTTTTACAAGTTTAGTTTTGTTTTTTTTGTTGTTTGTTTGTTTGTTTGTTTTTAATGTTAAGTGTATACTTACTGCCCCCTAGATGTATGAACCAGCAGTGTGATTAATGTAGAGGTAGCTGGGCATATACAATTTAGAGCTAGCATAGCATATTTGAATTCTTCTTCACACACAACGTGATCTGTAGAAAAAAAGAAAATATAAATTGTTTTACAAAAATACTTTCCATTGAACATAATTATAATTTCCTTTCCTTGTCTAGGAAAATGGTGAAGATAGGGACAATCAAAGTTTGTCTCCAGATCTTTATCTTCTTGAACCTGGAGAGCAGCTGTGTATGGTTTGCCCCATCCATGCTATTTCTCAGATTGTATAAGTAGAGTTAATTTTGCATCCAGTTCGTACTTTCTGTCCCACAGCTACACATGGAGAGGATGCAATGACTCTGTGAACCCCACTACCACTATCTCGCCGCACTAGTTGTATGAGTAAGCCACGTAGCATAGTCTAGTTTGTATCTGTTGCACCTTCTGCAGTTTTGCATAAACTGGTATAGAGACATCAAGCATTGTACAGAGATGGAATTTTGTGTTGAGGAAATAGCATACCTAGGACACTGCAATGCAAGAGTGATGATCAGTGAGATAGGCTGTACTGGCCTGCAGACTGTTATTTGGGAGTGGCTCTGGGATTCTGCACTGCACTTCAGTGCATGATGTAGATTTGACTAATATCTCCCCCATGAACTGATAACAGCTGCTGTCTCCTTGCAATCTAGGCAAGGGAGGTGGCTGGTATTTTCTTTTCCAGTTTTTTACAACTTTGCATTCTTTTTACCCCAGTCTTTGTCTGGCTTTTTTAATCACAAAATTGTGCTTTGCTTTTGAGAGTCTTTACAAGAATGTATGTCTGCACATTAGTACTTGCTGTGATGGAACAGTACTAGAGACTTGTCTATTTTTTTCTGTCTTTTAATTGAATTTAGGGGAGGAGAAGTGAGAAGAGAAAGCAACAGAGGCATTATATCTAGTCCTATATATTGGCTTTTGCTTTAAACTACCAAATCTTCTATACATGCTTTCTGTATAGTATGAATTATTATTCAACTTGGATGGCTAGTGCTTAAAATTCAGATTGCAGTTAAATGCTCTTCTGTGTTGGTGAAGGTATGAAAAGGAAATAGGTATATGAAAATAATACCCCACCTACTTCCAGAAGTGTTTTGAAGCTTTTGAGTTCTCAAAGGTACTTTAAGAACACTAGGTGAAAGATTCTTCAGTAATCTAATTACCATGATTAGAAATTCTGTAGACATTTGAGACATGTAGAGAGGTATTATGGGTTTCTCCTCTTAGCTGGAGTTAAGTTCTTGTATTAAACACAGATCAGGTCAAAAGTAACTTGCGCATTTCTTCAATAATTTGACAGATTACAGCTTGCTTATAATGTTACTGTGTTTTATATTTACATTCAGGACTCTTATTGTGGAGCTGTGGTGAGGGTTATACAGAACTTTATTTGATGCTTTCTCTTCTCAAGCGAGTAGGGAGGAAGCTAGGTGACAGCTCTCCCACTCCTCAGGTCTGGGACATCAGCCAGGTCCTGTGACAGTGGGTACTAGAATCAGCGAATTATTCATTCAGTGTGGCAGTGAAGCAGCAGAGGAAACTGCAGTTTATCTTGAATTTAATATTAAATATGTCAAATCAGTTTACCAAACAGAAGTGTTTTGATTGCATTTATACTAAAGAAATATTCCATTTAGAATTTCCAGAAGCTGTAGTTTCTGTTGAAAACAAATTTTGACAGAAAATTTGTTGCTAAGTCTGTCTCAAATAGATGTAGTAATGCAGTGTGGTGAGTTATGACTTCTGTAATGTTCTGGAACATAAAACATACTCAAAATACTGATTTATGCCTGCAGCATAAGCCATGTGGTAAGAATGTCTTAGACCTGACACAATTATTCTGAGAAACTTCACTTTTTGTCAATTTGATAAGTTAACATAATCACGACCAGACCAGATACAGAAAAATGCCCATCCATTATCTGTAGACTATTTTTGTCTGTAATTGGGTAGATTAATCATCAGATGCATTCAGTATGCATTTTGGTGAATCTGAACTATATTCCTTTTGAATAAGCCACTGAAGGTTTAATATCAGACTTCACCAATCTGTGCTAATTCATTGATTCATGTTCAATAAACAGAGAATATCAGAATGTATGCCCAGTTCCTGGAATTGTGATTACACAGAATTTCTGAATATTCAAGGTAAAGGTGATTAATTTATTTTCTAGCAAATATATAAAAGTTTAAAGCTCAACTCAGAAAATATGCAATTTACTCCATTCTCTGAATTGCATAAATACATTGCTTTGCTGTGCACAGTCTTCACTTTATCTCATGTTTGTGCTGAAGTGCAAGGCCAGATGCATGTGTTAAAGGATACATGGCCTTTTGTAGCCCTGTGTGTTTGAAGAAAATGCAGGAAGATTAAGAAAACCACATGTAACTGCTAGTGAAGGAAAATGCAGTATTATTGAAAGAAAAACTGAGCATGTAAAGGCATTTGTATATTGTAAATTACTAAGAAGTAATCAAAGCATTTCAGCTTAAGACATAAGACTGTTAACAATGGTGACACAGTGTTTCCTTGCCCATTACATGACTGTCATGTTAGAGTGACTGTATATTTATGAAATGTTCACACTTTGAACTTGCAAAGGAGTTGGCTGGGACAAATATTTATGCCCTGTGCTTTTCAGATTCCACTGAGAAATCACATTCAAGTGTAGAAAAATACTTCCACTGTATTAATATATAAACGTAAGTTACCATTTTAAACAACATAGTTAAAGTCCACTGTAACAAATAATAGAGAAAATGCAGGATGCAAGGGTGTGTGTCTGATATCAGGTAAAAAGACAGGAAAGCTGCCTTTCTGACAGGCCATATTGCCCTGTGCAAAGTGTCTCCATTTTCTTGCTGTGATAATAAGTTTTTGTACTCTTATTAAAGACAGCAAGAATGTAAAAGCCTTGTCTACCAGATGAGAATAAATTCTAACAATCCCTTGTCCTATATACTGTTTCTGAAGCCTAAGGCAGAAAATTTCCAGGATGCTATCCTACGGGAAAATGCATTCAGGGTCTAAATTTCAGGACTGTCTCATGCAATCTCGGAGGACTGGTCAACCTAATGTAAGCTGCTGAGAAATGGGGCTTCTAGTGTTTTATAAATGTTCAATGTCGTTAAAAGTTAAACTTCTGTTAGGAGGACTTTCTGGAACTCTTTGGTTGTATTTTTTCTAAATTCAGAAACTTTCTTTCTGACAGTTATAGTCTCTAAATCTGTGTGTAAAGAAAAAAAAAAAAGAAGAAATCCTGTTACTGAATATTTCAGGTTCATAAAAAAGCACAATATTGTTTTCAGAAACCTCCAGAAGAAAAGAGACATTTGTAAAGGAATATCACACTTAAAAGAAGCTTTTGCATTAAGGCAGTAACAAAGCAGTCCTGAATCATAATAGGAAAAGCACTTATAAAAATGTTCCAAATGGTTATGACAAATTTTATTCATAAGCACTCTGGACAGGGCTATAGTTTGCAGCTCCCACTGGGTACGTATTTCAGAATGAAGAAGAGTTGGATGAGATTAATGACCAAAGTAGTCTCCTCTTAGGATAAAGTATGCAAACAAATGTTGTTCTCATTACTCTTATCAGTGGCTTAACCATTTGCAGCAGGTAAGCATTCAGTGGTGATGTTTATACCGTGTTCATAACCTTGCTAAATTTAAAATTCCCCAAGGATCAGTGTTGGGGCCAGCTCTGTTTAATATCTTTATCAATGATCCGGAGGAGGGGACTGAGTGCACCTTCACTAAGTTTGCAGATGACACCAAGTTGGGCAGCAGTGTTCATCTGCTTGAGGGTAGGAAAGCTCTGCAGAGGGACCTGGACAGGCTGGATCAATGGGCTGAGGCCAACTGTATGAAGTTCAGTAAGGCGAAGTACTGGGTCCTGCACCTGGGTCACAACAACCCCATGCGATGCTACAGGCTTGGGGAGGAGTGGCTGGAAAGCTGCCTGGCAGAAAAGGACCTGGGGGTATTGGTCAAAAGCCGGCTGAACATGAGCCAGCAGTGTGCTCAGGTGGCCAAGAAGGCCAACAGCATCCTGGCCTGTAACAGCAATAGTGTGGCCAGCAGGACTAGGGAAGTGATTCTCCCCCTGTACTCGGCACTGGTGAGGTCGCACCTCGAGTCCTGGGTTCAGTTTTGGGCCCCTCACGACAGGAAAAACACTGAGGCACTGGAGCATGTCCAGAGAAGGGCAACGAAGCTGGTGAAGGGGCTGGAGAACAAGTCCTAGAAGGAGCATCTGAGGGAACTGGGATTGTTTAGGAGGGAGAAAAGGAGGCTGAGGGGAGACCTTATCGCTCTCTACAACTACCTGAAAGAAGGTTGTAGAGAGATGGGAGTTGGTGTCTCTTCTCTCAGGTAAAAAGCAATAGAACAAGAGGAAATGACTTCAAGTTGTACCAGGGGAGGTTTAGACTGGCTATCAGAAAGGGCAGTCAAGCACTGGAACAGGCTGCCCAGGGGGGGGGGGGAGTCACCTTCCCTGATGTTATTTAAAAGATGGGAGGACGCGGGGCTTCGGGACATGGTTTAGAGGTGGAATTGGTAGAGTTACGTTTATGGTTGAACACAATGATCTTAAAGGTCTTTTCCAACCACTATGATTCTACGATTCTAAAATAGCATTAAAAATTTACTGTGCTTTATATGAGTAAGATCTTGAAGGAAGGCTTGTACTTCTCTGCTTTTATTGTTGTGCAGAGAGAGTGGGTGAAAAATGGATGCAGTGATCCCTGTGATCCATGTGAAATTCTTTTGGGATGCAAGGTGCTATATAAATATTTAGACTTACAATACAGTATTACTATAATTAATATTAGAGGGGGCTAATGAGGCATAGAATATATAAGGTCTCCTTAAGCCCTTGAAGAACAACAGAACATAAATGAAGGTGGTGAGATACCAGATTGGTTAAGCTCAGTTGAAGGAAATACTACAAAAGATGGGGGTTTGTTGTTGTTGTTTGCTATTTTAAAAGAATATGGTCTGAATTCTCAATCTGAGTCTTAGAACAGATATGAAAAATTACCTCTGTTTTGCAAGCCTAGTTATATATAATCTCCTACAGAGATAAGCCATTAAAAATAATAAAACTCTCTTAAAAATTAGGAAAAACAAATTAACACAGTTACCAATAAAGAAGAGTGGCCATGGCTAGAGAGAAGAGGTTATGTTTGTGCTGTGTGGTTTTAAGGGGGAGATGAAAAAGCAGCATCATTCTTGTCACAGCATGAGTGCTATTCCCTGCTGTGCCATCTCATAGTTTGAGATTACACTTTTATAACTTCAGAACTGCTATTGATTCTTTTTTCCTTCTTTCCAACCTACTGGTAAATTCAGTAGCTTTTAAAATTACAGCTTTAATGGTTGCTCTGGAATTGTTCTGCTCTGGCATTTACTTTTTCATCATATTCTGGGATGATGGAGGATACTAATATTTTTCCATAGAGTTTTTTGAATTTTGCATGAATCAGCAATCTTTTCTTCCTTAGAATAACCTTCAAGAAAATTGAATTTTCAAAATTACAGTTGAAAAGGAAAGCTTTGCTTCTACTTCTTAGAGATATTTTTCCAAAGAGAGGCAAAATGAGTTCATTACAAAAGTATTTGCATGTTTTTTTCACATGAGCATATACATGTCTGTATGTACATATTCATGTATGTATGTATGTGTGTTTATACAGAGAAAGAGACCTACCTATGTAGTGCAGAGAAAGTTTGTCAAATTAAAGATGGTAATCTTTTCTTATAAGAGAGGATTTGTTTTGATTTCTTAACATCATTTTGCATTTTATGTCATAGTTTCTAAGACATACATTTTACCGGATATAGAAATAAACTATATGTCTCTTTCCAAAATATTTGAAAGTAATTAAAATAATGTTTTTCATACTAATTAGAAAAAAAAAAGTCCAGTGGGAATTTATTTTTTTCCCCCCAATTGTTTGTTGGATAAAATCTGGCCTTTTCTGAGCAGATCTTTTCATATATCCCCCAGCAACACTATGTTTTAGTAGACAGAGATTATTTAAAGACATGGATATAGCAAGCTGGAAACCTACCTGGATCTACAATTAAGGAGTAACAATGTGTTATATATCAAATAATTCTACTCTGTATATTATGTACCATAAGAAAGTAATAATCCTTAAAAGTGCTTACAAGTAAGACTACTGTAAAACATGACATTTTACTATTGATAGGATACATACAGTCCATGTTATTTTACAATACTGCACTCTTAATCTGCTTCTAACCAGTAAATATGCCTAGGGAATCTCATTTTGACTGTGTTTTTATGAAACAAACTGCCAAATACTAACTAGTGTTTCAAATGGTTGAAATCTTATACTTACCTGCAAACTTGATGTGGAATTTATTCTCAGGTTTCAGTATTTGGACATACAAAGGACAATTTGGAGCAAAGTCTTTAACTGCCCATGCTCTTAAAATGGTTTGATGATCCTAGAAAAAAGAGTATGAGGTGATGACTGTGAAATACAAATAACTGTGTTACATTAGAAAAATAGTTTCCTGTCAGACTGACTTAATTGGAGAAAATTCATTTTAAGACTATGTAACACCAGCTTGTGTGCATGTTTACATACATGTTATATATGTAATATTATGCGTTATGCATATTACATATACTTAAATACATAAATATACACAGATACATAGGAGCAAAGCAAGTAGATAGAGGACAGTGATTGTCCCCCTCTACTCAGCACAAGTTAGACTGAATCTGGACACTGCATCCAGTTTGAAGGCCCTCAACACAGCAAAGACATATGAGCTGGACTGAGTTCAGCAGAGGGCCACCAAGATGGTCAGGGGCAGAAGCAGAGGCCCTGTGAGGAGAGGTTGATGGAATGGAGCTTGTTCAGCCTGCAGAAGAAATGGTTTCGGGGGGACCTAACAGCAACCCTCAGTATGTACAGGATGGTTATTGAGCAGATGGAGCCAGGCTCTGCACAGTGATGCATGGTTGGAAGACAAGAGGCAACGGAGGTAAGTTCAAGAGAGATTCAGGCTGGATATAAGGAGAAACCTTTTCCCCATGAAGATGGTTAGGCAGTGGAACAGGTTGTGCAGAAGAGCTATGCTGTCTCCACCCTTGGACACTTTCACACCAACCTAGATAAAGCCCTGAGCAGCCTGGTCTGTGTTTATAACTGACTGCTGTCAGACTAGAGACCTCCTGAGCTTCCTTCCAACCTCCATTATCCTGTGATCCTACTGTAATATATTCTCTTTATTGGAATGCAGAATAGAGGGTTTGTTTCCAAAAATCTTTTACTAATAAGGTATTTTGTCCCTCCTATCTTTCTGCAGCTGTTGGGGACCATATAGTTTGGAAGGAGTGGCATTTGTACGTGGAAGAATTGTGTGAAAACTTAAATGGTAGTTATGAGTCATGTCTAATTAATCAAGAATGTTGTATTAGGTATGTCCTTCTAAAAAGATTCAGGATTTAAATAACTTTAAATGAGGACATGAGCAATTAAGAATTTAAAATTGTGGATAATTCTAAAAAATATCAGCCCAATTAAAAACAGATCTAAATTTTTGTGCAACCAAAACACTTGCATAACTGACATCAGAATTTAGCCAGTTACTGACCAAAGGATTCTGGGGGATTTCCCAGCCTGTTAATTTTTGTACTTATTGCCATATGTCAAGAGTGAGTTAACCACAGGATGAATACAACTAGCTCATAAAAGTAAAGTATGTGATAATAAATTAATATATTGAATTTAATGAAATATGACTAATTTCAGTGTATCAGCCCTCAGTTTTTATTTTGAAATGAACTAAAAAGGAATATTTGAGAGCTGCATGTAGGAAGCAATACTTGGGTTGAAATGCCTTGTCTAGTCATGAGATTGGTGGTATTAAAAGATGAAATATAAAGAATGATTCACTATGTTTGCAGCATCAGCAATGAGAAAATCCTTCCGTCTCATGAACACAAGGGAAAATCTCTGCCTGGAACAGAGCGTAATTGACATTTTCAAACTGTAATATTTTAATGTCAATTGAGATGTTAGCAAGTATCTTTTCTACTAGAAATACTAGAATGGAGTCATAAGAGGAAGACCTTTGGGGGATTGTAAAATACAATTTCACATTTTTCTTATTAAGAGTTTCACAGATGTAGGATTGCTCTGCACATTTAGATTTCAGAACTTGGATGTACCCTGCTATAAGCTTTCCTTCTATGCAGTCACTTTTTCTTTGCTTTTTCTATAGCATATGGCAACTTATCCTCCTTAGAGGTTTTTTTTGTATTTGGAGTTTTTTGCTGTTTTATCTTGAGGGAACTCAATGCCAACACACCTTAGAAGTAGGAAATGGTTGGGTAATGGGATAGATGGTGGTCATACAGATACAGTACAGGGGAAGTAAGAGGTTTGGGAATGGATTTGGGACAGATTTGAAAAACCTATGTATTGTTAAAAATAAGAGTACTTACTAAAATTATTCAAACGACACCATTTTTTTTTTTAAAAAGAAGTGAGTATTGTAAAACTAAAAGTATAAATCTCAATATAAAATATTTTTAGATAATTGTATAGGAAAGGGAAAGACTTTAAAATTAAAATCTCTTGGTGATTATTTGGCACATCTGCAGTTTTAACACTGCAAAATTCGTCTTGCTTTCACTTTGCTAACTCTTTTTTGAAAGAGCAGTCTACAAATACTTAATATATATAAAATGAATCCTTAAATGTCCTTTATAGCTTCATAAGATCAACTGAGTGTGTATGTATTGTTAATATAATAACCTTGCAATATTGTTTCATTTTCTCTTTTTTCACTTTGTATATACTTGTGTTTGCGTACTAAAGCTGGTTATTCGGGTTTTCATGGGTTTTTTGCTCAGTTACTCTCTCAAATTCCACTATGGAGAAGCACTACAGGGGATAGAAATGAAAATACACTTTGATTTCTTAGATTCAGGCTCTTCATATAGTATTGGTGGTTCTCTGTTTTACATATGTAGTGGTTTCTATACTATATTGCAATGACTTTAAAAAATGTTGACTTTTCTCCCAAGTAAAAAGGAGGTATAAATGTACATGCTATAAACAGATAACTGAAACAAAATTATGCTTCTGATCACATTATAAAATATATGCTTCCTTGGGAGATGAAGGAAAAAATACATTCTCTTCTGTGTGCCTTCCATGCAATGAATTGCAGTCAGTGATCAAAAATTACCAGAGATACCAATGGTGATATTTAAGTTCCATGTATCAAAAGCTGTAAGTTTCAAAGTGGGTATAACAGGAATTTAATAATCAGAACTCAAAGCAATACCTTGACTTAATATATATTTTAAAATAGTTTTGTTGCTTTATTTTTTTCTTGCCACACTCAACTTGATATTTTTATCTTCCTGTGCAAAGCATCCATCTTGTGATGTTATTAATGCAGTGTAATTTAGATTACCAGTATAGTAGTGTCATGCAATTTGATTAACAGAAGGAGAAAAAAAAGGCTCAAGCTTGAACACCACTATCTCTGAATTTTCAGAAAGCATCAGAACAAAGCTGTCACCAGTAGAAGTGATCTTTCATATATTTATATAGCCTATTAATGAGTTATCTATAGGATAATTCAAAAGAGACTTCTCACCTCTCCTTGTGTTAAAAGAGCAGATGCACTGTTTTCAGGCACCTCGTGGAGCGATTAGATGTAGGCAGCCCACTGTAGTTACTGGCTAACTTCACCACGTGGCACAGACTGTTTTACACCCACCAATAATAATAAAAAAAAATTCTAATCCAGACTTAAGTACAGTTTGAAGTCTCTTTAAGAGCTGCACCCTCCAGAAGTGAAAAGGATTTCTGTCCTGCTTGCTATAGCAGTTAGGCAGCTTACATCTTGATCTGAGATGTCAAAATAACATTTGATAGAATAAATTTTGGCAGAGCTTTGTCTTGCCAGAGACAGAAAGTTGCTGGTATGAGACTCTGGATGCTGATAAAGTCTTGGTTTGACTGCTGAAGTTCCTACTCCTTCAAGTGAAAAAGGAACCAACTGACAATTTTAATGAAGTAACTGCATATCACCTGTTATTGTACTTTTCTTCTGAGCTATAGTGGAGATCCATGGATCAGAAACAACACAGACTTTGGCACTAAAACTTACTAACTAATGAAACAGCAAACAATGAACAGCCAGTGGTATCCATGGCAAATGAGTAGATGCTCTGCTGAGGATTGTGGCTGGGGAGATGAAAACTCTCATGGACTTTGAAAAATCACATGAGTAACAACAGCTGTTCTGGTCAGAATCTTCTCAATGCATCTGTTAGCCTTTATTTTGACAGCCATCAGACATAGGAGAGGGTCCAAGACACTCCTAACAGTCTGTCAGCTTCTCAGGCACAGCAGAGCAAAAAATCAGTTGTAGTTATAAAGATTGATACTGGGATGACAACTGAACTTCCTTCAGCCCAGTGACAAACTGTAACCCTATGTACTACACTACTGAAGTTCTTAGTAGTGACTAGAGCAGCAACAGTGTAGGAAATTAAATCGATTTCATTTCAGAGCTCTAGGGGGCAGTCAAATAAAATAATAATAATAATAAAGACAATATCTGTCCATTTGTACTTGCAGTACAAGTAATTGCATTCCCTGTGAAAAGGAAATCTGAGCAACAACAGGAAAAACAGAGAGAGAGAGGTGACATCTTGTTTAAATGAGGTGATACTGACCCTCAGATTATCGCTGCTACAGCTGAGATGCTGCGCGATTATGACTAGGCAGTCTGCCACCCAACCGGGCATTCTGTCTTTACCTTTGAATAAACTATTTCTTACAGCATGCTGATAGTCTACAAAAAATATTTTTTATATAACTTGGTTCTAGGGGCTCAGTTCCCTAGCAAGGAAATAATCCTTTTTTCTTGCTAGCTGCAGCTTGTGTTGCTTTTTTCGTTCTTCCTTCTCGGATAAACCATATGTGTAGGTATGGAACTAACTAAGTTTTTGATGGCAGATGAAGTACTTGTAACAAGTGATAGGGAATATATTAAGAAATACTATATACATAATGCAAAGCCCTCATTTCCCACTCCTGTTTTACTATGTTTTCAATATTTAGAAAAATAATTGCCATTTCTTATAATATAGCAGCAAACCAGTATTTTTTAATTGAGATAGCTTAAAACATAATTACCGATTTATAAACACTAGTTTGATCTTGTTAGGCAATTTGTAAGCATCTTAATTTAACTTTGTGAATATTGCAACTTATTCTGATCTTCCTTTGGAATTCAAGATCGAAATGAACAGAAGCAAGTGTTCAATATATTAGCATGCAGCTCATGGTGAAAAAATTAAAGTTGAGTTCATAAATCCTTCCTCAGTGGACTTTTTTCCTGGACATTTGTGATCAGTAGGTAATTTCATTAGTTTGAAGATTTCTAGTTCATATTAAAATAGTTTTATTCTTTTATCACAGATACGCTGAGCAGAGGCTTTTATTAGCAGTCTTCCTTTGTGGACACTAACTGACCTGACTGCAAATAACTAGTAGCGTGGGCAAAACAATAGTAACTTATTTAAAGAATTTTGCCATTTTTCACATTTAAAATTGGACAATATGAAAAATGGTCACATAGTTTCAGATATATTAGTTATTTGGTAGTAGTCACAAATTAATTTATTAAGTTGAATTAAATCTTTACTTTTAGTAGTGAACTTTCAATATTTCAATAGTTCTGAATGGAAATACCAGTCAGTTGATAAATATCCTATTTCTGATTTAGTAAGTATAACTCTTTGAATTGGTTATCTAGAGCTAACACTGACATTAGTCCAGGTAATTTGAATAAAACTTTTTTGACAGTTGTCTACACTTTGGAGTGATTAATGACCAAGTATCAAGATATCTTTAAGGTACCATGACAATGCTTAAATGGTATTCTGGCATCGTTCCATTAAAAAGGAGAGAAGTCATAAAAATTTACTTTATTCAGCATTATTTTTTTTTTTTTTCAAATACTGTATTCATACAGTACTTTTATTTTATTTTTTTTTAAAGTCCTGTAAGGATGTATAAATTCTTACCTTTTTTTTTTTTAAAAAAAGGTTCAACCTATAACTAAAATGTGCTGTAAAATCCTAACTTCTTTTGTAGGGTAGGTCATATAATTTATTTTCTAAAGAAGCAGAAGTAGGTATGTTATGTAAAATGAGCCATTATATGATGTTTCATAAATGTTTTAAATCCTGGCCTTATAGAATTGAATAAAAACCTTTTCGTTATCTTAACTGAGACAAGAAGTTCATCCCACATGCAAAATCTCTATGTAAATAATCTAATTTTAATCTTCTGTTCACAGAAGTCTCAGTCCCTGAGAAGGAATAAGGGCAGTAACAATATGAAGAGCATACACATTCATTCTTATTGATTTCTTCAAAACTTACAGCTGCTGTCCTGTCCACCTCACAGCGGCTACTCAGAATGAAACAAGCTTCGGCATCATCCATTCTAGGAGAGAGGAGACAAGACTGTTACCAACAAAATACTTCCGTGGACTTGTGTTTCACCGTTAATAGACTTGTATGCTTATAGAAACAGAATACAGGGAAAGTTTAGTCTCTGTTCTCATGCATTAGCTGAGTGTCAGCAGCAGTCACCTTGTGCACTAACTCACGGTGTACCAGCACTTCCTGACTAGGTTCTGGGAAACTTTCTTTCCCTGGTGCTGGTAGAAGCTGTGCCAAAGTAATAAAAACAGGGTGGCCTCAAACACACTTAATTTCCAAAATAAATGTATATCTGCCATGAGTATAAAAGGTGAATAAATAGCACCAGTCCACATAGTGTGTAAGGGTATGATATGTACAAGTTATTATTGAGAAGAGTGAATGAGAGGGGGCAGATAGTTTAATGTAGACTTGTTTTGCCTAGTGATAGCAGAAAGATGGGTAGATGTAGTAGAATAATGCATTAGGGATAAGTAGCAAACATTTCTGTGTATGTAAGCATTAAATGAATTAACTATTTTCAGTTCATGTTCTCTTTGAGAACTTTAATGCTTAATTGTTCTCTAGTGGGTACAACTGGTCATGTAATAAAGAGTGGTGGTGGAAGTGCAGAGAAAAACTGTCTGACTGAAGATTTCATCAAAGTTTGCTTTTCCTCCCTTGCCTCAGATCATGATAGCCTTCTCTAGTGAAACCTGCTTCACTTACTGGTACATGGAAGTAAAGAAATAGGGACTTGGTTAACCTCCTTGGGAAGACAGGACTCTCTGGGCAAACAGAAACAGGATGATCAGTCTGGGTTTCTTGGGAAGGGGAAAAGTGAGACAGAAGCTGGGGAAAATGAAGAGGCAATTCACTACTCATTACAGCAGCTCCATTCTGGAGTCTGGAATGGGACTTGAG
This sequence comes from Antrostomus carolinensis, assembly GCF_000700745.2. Lineage (NCBI taxonomy): Eukaryota > Metazoa > Chordata > Aves > Caprimulgiformes > Caprimulgidae > Antrostomus > Antrostomus carolinensis. Next base: position 72,895 of record NW_010336268.1, on the reverse strand, counting down.
ATTTATAAATTTTTGGTTTCTCTGCTGCTAGAAAATGGAATTGGTGGTTGTTAGTAACAGTTTATGCCATTGGGACCCTAGGCTTAGACTGAGAGCCCATTCCTTTAGGTACTGTACAAACACAGAACAAAAAGACAGTCCTTGCCATATTAGCTGTAATTAACATGACAAAGGACAACAAAAGTATATGCAAACATGGGAAACAGGAAGAAATGGTGTGACAATACCTGAATATAAAAATTATCATGGTAGAAAGTGGTCTCTGGATATGAAAGGAAAGATCTGACTGAAAAGAGGATGCAGTGGAGAATACTGGGACTATTTTACAGACATTTCTGAGAAATTCATCCTAGATTGAAGGGACAGCATGAATGAAATCACAATGGGATTTGTATGTTAATCTGTTGTATGTGTGAAAGAGAACAGCACTATAGACTCATCAGAAGGTTAACTCAGTAAGAACTGGGAGTTGCAGGCTAAGTGAGAATAAGGGGTCACTCCTTGATGCAATAAAGAAGGGTAAGCCAGGGAAGGACTGCAATGAGGCAAAGTGATGCTCTACATAAATAAAATTTCCAGAGTGTGCTGAAACAAAGGTTCAGGGAGTTGAGATTATACATGTTAAGGACACAAATATAGTTTCAAGTGGGGCAAAAATGAGAGCTTGTGTGAGAAAACACTTGTAAGACACAGGCTTAGTCTATATAGGAAGCTCTACAATGATTCCAAGCTTATAATCCACAGTAGGATACTGGTTTTATTTTGGTAGCAAAAATTCACATCTATTTACAACTGTCTGCAACTAAACTAAAGTTGATGAATAGCTATCCATAATGTGATGTCACATAGCTTGGCAAACCTTTTGGTTTTTGACTACAGAAATAGTGATTAAATTTCTGTGTTTTGTGTGAGATCATTCAGAGAAAGTATAAAGAAAAGAGAAGGATAAAGTCAGGTCATTGTAGATTTCCCATAGGTACCTAGCAGCAGGAAAACAGGGAAACCTCAAAAGATTAAAGTACTTGAAATGAAAAAAATCATTGTAGCAAAGACAAATTAATATATCCAAAATGGTAATGTCAAATGCAGCTGATGTGGAGGAGTGAGGACAGGAGGCCGCTCCTGAGTGCTGATTAGGGAGAAATCATGGGAGTCGTATGAGTTGTTTCAGCTAAGCATGGGAGCAGAATTGGGAAGATAAGGTCTTTAACAAAGTTGTAGGAAAGAAAATTCAGTGAAATTAGGTGAGATTTTGGTGAGAGCTGATGAGGTAACCGGGATTGACAGTATATATAGATGATTTCATAAGGAAATGAAACCTCATGTCAACATATTCACCTTTTTCCCCCGATGTTTTTTGTAATTTCTCGAATCACTTCAGAGACAGATGACAAGGATAATAACCTGAGATTAGCACCTATGAATGTCATTAATTCAGACAACAGAAACACTAACAACACCTATGTTAAAAACATTTATTAGAACCCAGAGTACCCTTATGAGAAAAATGTTATTAATGTCCTAACAAGTGAAAAAGCTTTGTCAATTACTCCATTTTTATGTGCCAGAAAACTGAACCTGAGACCGAAAAAACCCAATAGTTCTACTGCTTGAGGATGGCAGAAATTAAAGGGACTTTATATATTGAAGAAAAATTTAGGAAAGGAAAAGTAAAAGGTAAAGAAAACAAGTGAACGTGAAGAGGATTAAGATTTGTGATGGTTCACTAAAGAAAGTGGAAGGAGAGAGAAAAAAATATTTGAGGTGATGACAGAACATGGGAGAAAGCTATGGGGGTAAAAAAAATCAAACGTGGTTGTGTTATTCACTTTCTAGTGCTAGTCTGCATGGAGAACGAGAGCTGTTTTAATCAGTTGCTGTGTTGCTTCAACTGCTGAAGTAGCTCTAAAGTCATGCTCATGAACAGTGTACCAGTGTGATACCTCATGACGGAATTCTTTCTCTTTTTTTGTTAAAGCTGGGCACAGGAACACTGTCCAGAAAACACCAAAGATTTGCAAAGTGAAGCTCTCAAAGGTAGGAAGCAAGAACAGATATATTTTTTGTAAAGTCAGATTGTGTACTAGGGCATATAAAGAAAAATACAGTCTTTAGTTAACTGGCTATTTACTACTTATGCAATCAGTCAATTTTTTGTATTCCTTTATTTTTTGGTGCGACCTTTATCATGTTATTTTGACATTGAATTTCATGTATACTGTATTTATTAGAAGAAGTTTTCCATGAGCCTTTTTATCTTCCCAGTACATTATCTTCTCATTAAAAAGAAATACAGCAAACGTCTTAGGTACTAGGTTATATTTCATATTAAATGTTCTATTAGATTCCCACTATGCTGCTTCCCTCAGGAGAGGCTGAAAATTATTCTATGACAGGTACATTCAATTACATGTTCTGTAGGAAAAAGCACAATTCCACAGTTGACTACCTCCAGGTTATTATAAGCGAAATTCAAGATTATCTTTAGGGAACATCCTAATTTTTCTTCTCCTAATATGTAGAACAAATGCCAGCTAAATCCTTACATGAGTTCCTTCTTGAAGTCAGCAAGAAGGCAAAAAAAGGTAGCTCCCTCTAAAAGAAAATTGCTAATCCTGAAAAAAAAAGCTTTATTGTATCTTCAAATTTTAAACAGGTATAGAAGTAGTTGGTTTTTGAGTGGCAGAAATCTGAGAAGATAACAGTGCTCACTAGACTTCTCACAGATTAGATTCTTGGAAATAACTCCCCTGGGGTAAAGAAGGCCTAATGACACAAGTACTCAGACAGGTATTGGCTTAATTTTAGATATCTGTATTAGTTGCTGAATAAGTTCTTATAAAGAGCAATGCAGGTAAGTTAAATCAGTTACTTGCTAAGAATCACCTTTCTCTTCAGAGCGTATAAAGAGATGATCCTCCTACATGAATTCCACTGTGAATTCCTTCACACCTTCAAATGATTGAACAATAGTGGGGGGGAGTTGAGGAACTGTGTTTGACTGATGTGTTTTGATTAATGTCATTGAGTATTAACTGTCAGAGAGGATTTTTTAGAAATGGTGGAAGTATGTGGTAAGAGGAGGCCCCGAAAGAAGAGTATACAGAGTATAGTAGAGTAGTTGCTCACACTACCAGGCTGAACATGGAAACCAAACAGAACTCTGCAATGGGTTCAAAGGGTGGTAATTATTTTTGTTTACTTTTCCCCCTTCAGTTGATCAGGAGAACTACCATTACATTTACTACCTTTGCTCAAGGAACAGAAACCAATTATAGTATCACTGGCAGTTTTGGAATTTTCTGTGCTGCTTTTTCAGAGGAAATCATAGGCACTCTGTTTCAATACTTTTAAAAACTGAGAGAAAAGACTGAGGAAAAACTGGGTCACATGAAAGAGCTTACGAATATTTATACCTTGAAAAATTTCAGATATTAAGAAAAATATATCAAAGAGCCTTGCTTTCTAAATACACATGCTTTCCTTTTAGCACAGTTTTTGTTGTTTGTCAAACTTATTTATCAAACAGTATGACTGAAACAAAAGTAAAAAACAATATTGGTCAATATTTGCCTACTTAGCTCTCAACAGGTCTTGATCTTTTAGTGCTGAGCCTTGCAGATAGATAACTCTTTGGGACCACATTGGGATTTGTAACACCCTTCGGACCTGAGCATCCATCTCAGTAGGACACAAAATAACGACATAATAGTCCTGTCAAAAACATAAGGGGGAATAGTCATGTCATTTTTTTATGTTACCATTTATTGTTGCTAGAGAATGAGTCAAAAGAGACTCAGAATGTCAAGAATGTCTCTGATAATTCTCAAATTTCATTGACAAAAGTTATTTGAATACATGTGTTTAAAATATTGAATTATTCAATAAAAATGGCTGGACAGTTGTCAACTGCTCACCAAAGACTCCAGGGTGGCAACTAAAGTCCATTTAGAAACATTTTTGTTTCCATATGAGCATGATTTTTTTTTTTAGAGACAATTTACATTTCTGTCATTTTAGCTGGAAAATGTAGGAAGTTTTCAAGAATCAAAATGGAATTGTCTTCCCCCAAAATTCTTCATCTACGTTAATGGGCAGATCCAAACTCTTTCCTGTGCTACAAACACTCCTAGTTAGGAAATGTAAAGTTGCTCTGAAGTATTTGTGTGTACATATGAAAAGGAGAGATAAATGGAATGTGAGAGACTGAGATCTTAGGACAGGCTTGTCATAAAGTTTTCATTAGCATACACAGACTTTTGCAGAAAGCTTAGTGCATTGGATCCAGTACATCATCTTTATCCTCCAGCTTCCCATTTCAACTATGAAGGGAGTGTATATAAGCTCTTCTAGGCTACATAAGTAGTATTCTTTGTCTCCAGTGTATCACAGAGCCTGACTCATTCTTCAGGCTAGTTAACTATATTTTGGATTTGTGTGTGCACCTACAAAGAACTGGATTTCTTTGTGCATTTGCTTATGCTTCTTACCAGCTAATTATTTTGGGGAATATTTTGGATTTGGGATTTGTCAAATTGCTGCTTAGCAATTTGATGATTGTATTTTTGTGGGTTTTTTTGCACTAGTTAATGAAGCATGGTGCCACAGGTAACTTGGTAAAAAGCATAGAGAAGATTTAGTAGAAGAAATGGTCTGTAGCAAAGCTAATAATAATGAATCCAAATTGTTATCTCATATAAGCTTTTATATGATCAAAACAAGTCATATGGCATCTTTTTGCATTAGCTAGGGAATATGTGTACACTAAGAAAATATCATATGTATAATCTTTAAAGGTCTTTGGCCTTTAAAGTGTATCTATTTATTTCTTAATTTCAACAATTTCAAAAGGATGTAATCTTCCTGACACTGGCAAAAAAAACAAAGCAAAATGTGAAAACCAAAAGATGCTTTGACTTGTGAGGAGTTTTGGATCCAGTCCCAAAATAACACGAAAAAACTATTGGAGTAGTTTTTTTGTTGTTGTTTTTGGTTTTGGGTTTTTTTTGGGGGGTGGGGGTGTGGGTAGAAAGTAGGGAATTTGCATAGAAATATCTGTTTCTAAAAGGACTGGCATAATTCAACAAGACAGCAATTCTATCTATTTATTCTATTTACCTCAATTTAAAATTAATGTCTCCATACTGTATCTCAGCTTATTGCATTTATAGATTCCATATTCAGTCAGTTATTCCCAAATTTAGTTTCACAAATTAGAGACCATTTCAGAAGGCTGTCTGCAAAAAATCAGTGTTTTGAGTTTCTTTTTATTTTTTTTTCCTTTTACTGTAAGTACCTGCAATCTGGGGTGAGCATAGAATTCATTTAAGAAATCCATAAGTAAGTCAATCTTCAGAGAGCTAACACATAGCACAACATGTTTTTCCGTCTGAGCTCTGTGTCGACTGTAGTTACCACCAGACTTTTGTCTCTCCATCCACAAATATGCCAGCTGTTCAAACTGCAAGAGATGCCAATTGTCAGTGAAAGAGACAGAGATGTGCAGTACAACTGTATCATGACTTAACAATGTTGCATCATTGATGTCATGCCTATATGAAAAGATGCCCTTAGCCCATACTGGTTTTTTTCTTTGTAAAAAATTTTCTAGTAAGTGGGTGAGATGAATAATAGGGTGATTGAAAAATATGGTAGTAGAGCCAGTCTCTACTGCACACAAATAACAGGGTAAATCCATTAAATATCTTGAGGTTACAGCAAATCTCAAGATTTTAGAAAAGAATAAAGGCTCTATCCTATTTCCTTTATGTATTTTATACCTCTGAGCTCTCTTTTTCCAGTGCCATGTGACACAAAAGTTTCCCTCAAATGAAAGGTTAAATTTTCACACACTTAAGTGTATACTGTGAGTATAGATTCTCAGATAGAAGCACCATTTTACTTAATTTGTACAATAACTCTTCTAATATATTTTATAAAGTTCTGAAGGTGACCTTCTGTATACTCATCTGTCTTATAAATGTAGATACAGCTTAAATACACAGCAGCTGTTAATACAGTCAATTTGTCTTTGTCAGCTGAACAATATATGCCAGCTAACAGTAAACACTGCTCTACTAGTCTAAATCCTTTAGCCTAAAGAGACTACTGTAACAATCAGTGCCATTGTAACAATCTGCAAGAAAACACAAACACCATTTCAAAGCTCCTTCTAAGTAACATGCATTTAATACTGAGCTCAATTAAACGATGTATTTGTGTGATAGCTGCTCTTTCTCATCCACATTCAACTGATGGAGAGACTGAATTGTTAATAATAACTGATTTAGTATCATAGCAGGACAAAAGCTTATGAGATGATGCCTCCCATATTCTATGTATGGAAAATTATATGAAGCCCCATTATCCCTACAAAGCTATAAATCAAAGTAGCTAATAATAGATAAATTTCTGTGAAAGGGCAGTAGATTTCATGTTATTTACTGGTAATGTAGAGCTCTTATGCCTGAAGTGTTATTAGAACTACCTGAAAGATGAAATTTCTATTTCCTAGGAAATTCCAAGTTTCTTAAAGCGTATTTTAGTTTTCAATAGAATATATATTTTACTAAATTTCCACTTAGTGGGAATATAATTGTGTTAGTGCATATGTCTGTCTATGCAGACATTAAATATTAAGTATAATTGAAATGTTCAAATAATTTCAAGAAAAATAATGCTGAAAGCTTGAGCTTCCAGCCTTCCAGGGTTTGTGCTGTTTGCTCACAGTGAGACTGTCAAACAGAGTCTGGATTCTCTGGCTGTGTGAGAAACTTTGGAGCTTCATGGTGTAGCAGGTCTACTATAAGCTTTGATAAGCATGCACAACGTCTCCCCACATCCCCTTTTTGTGGTAAAAGGTCTGGGTGATCATCAAGTGTGGAATAGTTAACATCTTGGCAAGGTTTCCTATGTAATCTCAGGGCTTCTGTCATCAAGCCTCACCTAATGAGCTGGGGAATGTTTGGTACAAATTTAATGAAACTGATTGACTCCTTGAAATACTTAAATTTTCATAAATCATCCTTTTCCTGTTGAAACTGTTAGAAGTCCTAAACTTAAGTAGGCACCAAAAATTCCTAACTGTGCTGTTGGCTCTGTGTGTGTATGTATCGACATACATGTACATGGCTGTGAACCCAATTTGCTTCAGTTGCAGATTTAATGAGGTTATTTTTCAAGTTAGCACTGAGCTGTAAGAGTGAGAGAGGAATTGAAGACAACTGAGATTAGAAACAGGGAGAGTCTGCAGAGGAAATGCTATACTCATAAAGAAAGTGCTGGCTACTGGTTTTTGTTTTGTTTTGTCTTTTTTTAATTGTTCCATTGATAACAAACCCCTATCTCAGGATGAAGGAAGGGATCTGTGGCACATGACACAAACAAAAAGCTTTCACCAGCACTTGAAAACTGTTATTAGTGCTCTGTTTTTCAGTATAAATCTAGACAATAGGAGAACAGAGAAAGGAATAAGAAAGAAAAAAACCCAAACATAACAGGAGGTAGAGAAGATTATTATTTTTTCTGACATTTGTATGCAATAATAATAGTAACAATAAATTATTTCAGTTATTATTCTTTTTGTTTTAAAAACAATTCTAAAGAGAAGAAAAATCCACATTTACCTGTATGGGCAACACCACAAGAGCAACACAGATCATAATGACAACAAGCAGCTTTGAAGGCCATATCTTGGGTGTAACATCCCCAAAGCCCACAGTGGAAAATGTCACTATGCAGAAATAAAGGGAGTCAAAGAGAGTCAACCTGTTTCCTGCTCGTTCCAGATGCTGAATTCCACAAATACTATGTAGAAAAGAATGAATAAAGACACGAAAAATAAAAACTGTACTTAGGGTCAGCTCAAGTTTGATGATTATATGTGCAGAGCACTATTTCTTTTCAGAATTCATAAATTGCTTAGCAGACATTTTTTCAAAGAAGAGTGAAAATTAATATCAAACCAGAAGTGTGTTATTAATATAACTTTCAAATGTAATTTGTAATAAAATAAATTCATTTTTTTGTTATTTCAATATGGTAGTCACAACTTTGTTGCTAGGTTTTGCTTAGTGGCTGTTGTGAGGGAGGGGTGGTATATAGAACATCATGGATTGATGCAATTCCTTTCCAAAACAGAACAAAACAGATGGTATATTGTTGCCACTATTTAGAATTTTTTTATACATATCTTTTAACTTTTTCAGGGAGAGTTTGCTGATATGGCCAAGAAAATGTACATACTGCTTTCTTTAAATCTATCACGCTTCTTGTTGGTCTCTCTCCCTTTCTGTGGCAAGAGTTACTAGCATGAATTAGCTATGAGAGTGTTGCACACTAGAAGGATAATGTTGGTACAAATGGGTACTGACTGTCTAGAATAAACTGAATGTGAGAATTGCAGGCTATCGAATTGTCTGATGAATAAGTGTCCAGGGTCAGTCCTCAGGCAGAAAGTGGAAGATGACAACTGGTATGAAGACTCTGCTTGCTAAAAGTACAGAATGAAAATGTAAGGCTTGGTTGTCTTTGATAGCAGAAGAAATGAAGTTAATTCCTTCCAGTCACATATTCCTGTGAACAAGTAAATGGTAGCCCAAGTTAATTGGTAATTATTTCTCTTGTAATTAGCATGATGTGCTTTTGGTTTTAAGAAGCAGCAGCAGAATCTCTTCACAGTTCTTACTGCTATTTCATATGTTGCAGATTTAAAAAATATTTCACTTTGAAAAAATATAGAATGATAAAGAGCTTCCCATGCTTCAAATATCATCTTCTCTAATACAGTAGAATTATTTAGATCAGTTCAGGCTTTTAAATAATATTTGACTATATGAAGACAATCAATGTGTGAACCACCCTGGTCAGTGTTTTTTCCACTTGGAGTTAGTGGAATGAAGTCTCCTCAGAGAATTAGAGAGAGGATTGATAAATAATATCATATTCCTTAGTAATTATTCTAGAACATACCGAAGATTATTTCTTCATATATGGTATCCAGATGGTAACAGTCACTCATTAATATGTGCCATGGTAAGATCTTTGCATCACCAGGGAGACCCTGTGTTTATAACAGCTTTAGCAGTTGTTCTTCTGTTCTCTGTTCTGTTCTCCAAAAATAATTTAGCTGTGGGCAGTGGCATTTCCAGAACATATGGATCAAATTCCCAGTTTCCTTTTCACAGTTCTAGCATTTGTAGTTTTCACACATCTCAAAATGTTCTAAAAAGGGTGAGGTTTTTTCCCCTGTTGTTTGCATAAGTTTCATACTTCAGTCAGAACTGATACTTTTATATTCCTATCCAATTTGTCCCACATTTTTCACTGGAGTTGTAATCTAGCTCTTCCATAATTTCACTAGGTACTCAGTTTTGGTTTTCTTTTTCTTTTTTTTTTTTTTTGGCTAAAAGGATAATTATATTTTTACCCCTGAAAATATTAACAGAAGGGCTGTAAGGAATTATTCTAATGAAGCTTTCTTTTGGTCTCAGAGAAGGAGGTTCTTCTGATAAATCCTTTTCTAGTGTTAATTTTAACTAATGGCATATACCACAGAGCACGATGTTGATGGATTTTTAATTCTTCATTGTTATTATTCCTGATCACCCTGGTGCATTTTCTTCTCTTTAGCTGTCTTTTGTGGGTACGTCTCTAAAACACATAACCTTGACTTCAGGAATTAAGGTCACAAAGGCCAGGAAAGCAGCAATTACAATGAGCGAGTGATGTGGCTTCCACACAACAGGACTATTACACCACACCACTAAATGTGTTAAATATCTGCAGATGGGTTTGTATTGAAGCATAATGCATGATCCTATCATTGGTAGAAATGTATTTTTTCTGATGCTGCTGCCTGTTAAATTAGTTGGGGTTTGTATATGCAAAAGGGTTGGTTTTACCCTTTGTATCTGATTGGATGGATTAAAATGTAAAAAATATTTGGTACTCCAGGGTTTTTTTACATTTTCAAGGGATGAGAATTGTTCCTTCACTTTTTGTTCTTTTTGTAAAATCTTAAAAAAAAAAAATTAATAGCTTGCTGGTAGGAAAACAAGTCTTGATGCAGGAGATACTTTCTTTACAATTACTATTCTTCGTGAGCTTTCCATAACCAGCCCACTCCATACTTTAGCTTAACTGAAATAAGTTAATGTATCATGAACCATTTCAGCCTTTTCTATGTAAATAGTAAAATTCCCACTGAATTTAGTGAGATCAAGATTTCATTTTATCAGCTGTATTCCCTTGTAGTCCTATATATTTCTATTCCTTGAAGCCATCAAAATAATTTTGTCCCTGATCCAAAATGTTGTGAATTCAAGCTGTTTCTCACTGAACTTAGTGGTCATGAGCCAGAGCTACCTACATTTCGTTAACAATATTAAAGTCAGTAGGACACAGGAGCTATTTCATCTTTGTAGAAGCAGAAATTCAGCTCTTCTAACAACTTACTTAACAAATTAATTTCTTTCCTCATAATTACTTATACTTCATTTTCAGTTCTGCCAAATTGTACTTGAAGCTCTATCTCTGAAAACACAGGAATGATATATCCAAAATTAGGTTACCAAGTCTTAATTTACTTGGTGTTTTGCTGCTCTGCCTTTTGTTTTTACTTGAGACAGACATCATTCAACTGCAGAAAAACCTGATTTTCAAGAGACAACTTTATGAGAATCTAATTACCAAGTGAAATATTACCTCTTTTATTCCTCCCACAGGAATATTACACTTTAATCTCACCATCAATGCCTCTAAAGAAACAGTATTCAGCATCTATAGCATGTTCCTGTCTATTTGGGCTACCTGATTACACTGCATAGAGAGTGCAGTGGAAGGTTAGTAGCTGTTGATGAAGCCAAGTCCACATGTATTAGTTATTCCATTCCCCACAACTTACTGACATCTTTTAATATAACCTAATTTTTTATATGAATAGTAGTATCAACTACGTTTTTTTAATTAAGTGTTAAGGATTATTTTTAAAAGAGGTACAAATACAGACAGCACATGTTCTTGTCCGCTTTCTCATATTTCCTGAGATAATGAAATATGCAGTAACTTGGACTTTCTTTTGGCTGTTTTGTTATTTTATATTGGTATTTTTATCTCCTTGTTCTTGTTTGCCTCCTCCTCCTCTTTCATCCCGTGAAGAAACAATAATTTATTTAGTCGTGCCTGGACAAACATAATGATTTCAAGCAAGAAAGGAATGTTCAGCAAAGGCAATGCTCACACCAACTTGTTCTTGTGGAGAAAATAAACCATTGTAATAATAAATACACCAAAGAAGCATAACTACAACATAGGGTCCAAGTCAGCACCTTCTATGCCAATTTTAGGTCTCCTGTAAATTCAGCCAGGCTGTCTTTTCATAGTGGATCTAAGTGAGCATTTACAACAAAACAAAATTGGTTTAATGGAGATATTAAATATTACTAAAAAACCCCACAGAAACCCAAACCATTGGTCTGCTAAATCAAAAGTAGTATCAGAAAATTTATTAAACTTTTGGAGAACAGAAGTGTGATTTTAAACACTCTTACTACCACTGCACTTGAAAAACAAAAGGTAAAGATAGTAACATGTAATCTATGAAGATTAGTCATGTTTAGTTTAAGTATAATTTGAAGTTTTGAGAGTTCAGTCTTTGTTTTACTGGAAATTTTCTTCCCAATTCCAGGAATCTTTGTTTGCTTGAGTATTTTATATGCCAAAACAAACTACGGTTTGTAAATAACCTGTCTCCACATGCAGTACAGAAATAAATACTATAGAGTAAAATAACCCCTGAGATTAAATCAGATTTTTGTCATGCTCCAGTAGCATGTCATAGAAATGGACATAACAAGAACCATTTGGATAGCAATTTGCAAGTAGTGTGCATTAACTATACTTATTTATAATCATTTATAATCTATTTTACATCAATTCGTATTTTCATTGTCAGTGTTGCCAAATATGTCTGATTTCTACATTTTTATTTTAGAGAAAATTATTGTTTACAGGTACAACCTCTAGAAGTATAAAACAATGCACCAGAGGCTGAAGCCAGAAGTTATACATGCTTAGCTGTCTTCAGGATTAGGTAGCAACTAACAGCATTGTTTTCTTTGGACTTTCACTTTGAGCTTCAACTTGTATAATTACTTCGTTGTGTTTTAAGTAGCTAGCTACAGGCACTAGCTAATGAAAATGTTGAAATCAGTGGGGATTAATTTTATCAGGTACAGGCTCAATTCTTGTGTACTACATAAGTTACTTCTGAAATAACTCAGAAAAAATACTAATTCTGCATATTACGTAAGTGTTCCCAGTAGTTTCTCACACCCAAAACTTTAAAGTTTCCACATAACTTCCCACAGAATTATGATGTTAGAATAAATTACAAATTAAATTATGATTATTTGATTGTTCTGTACTGGTAACTGTTTTATTTTAAAAATTTCTGATGCTACTGTCACACATTTTTTTTTTTTTTCCTTTTTGAGAAAAATTGGAAGGAACAGTCAGTCAGTGAAATTGTTAGCAGACCATCAACTGTAGCAAATATCTATGGGTAAAATTAAAATACAGCTAAATACTGAAGATGATGATATTTCAGGAAATACATAGCCAGGTATTTAAAGACATATTTTACCATTATAGTGGTTGTAACTACCTGCTTATGGAAATGAAGATTTGGAAGTGTTCACTCAAGGTTTAAAGAAACAATCTTTACACCAAAATAAAATGTGACTATAGAATAGTTCATACTTCAGTCTCACTCTGGGAGGCATGTAGTATCTCTTAGAAGTCCTACAAATACATAGAGGTTTTGCCTGAAATTGGCATAAGGTGCTCACTACTTGCCAAAAATGTTAATATTAAGCTGGTGCCACTCTTAAGTCCTTGAAATGAAAGTGATTTTAGGACTAATGTATCAGAATCACAGTAGTGAGGGGAAAGACTGATTACTTCAACACGCTTTGAACCAAGCTTTTCAGTCCTGTGAGACTTTAAATACAAGCTGAGGTAGGGGTGCAGAACTCTTTCTTTCACTACACAGCAATCCCGCTCTGTCAGAAATGAATTCTGAATTTCTCTTTGGTTGGAAAGGTCACCTTTTTCTGCATTCCAATTGTATCTTTATCCTAAATGATGGTGTTGACGATATCATTATTGCTTACCCATAGCGTCTAATGCAAGCATTTTCCTTCCTCAAAGATCAGTACATTATATGCAGCTAATGGTTGCAAAAGCTCAACTTATAAAAATAAACTTTCAGTAGTAAGCCATGTGACTTCCAGCAACCGCAGAACATCCTGTTAAGCAGAACAGGATATTATGAAATGACCAACTGTATATAAATATTTGTTGAAACTGAGTGAGAACCTTTCTACTTCCGCTGCTACATTTTGTGAAATGAGGAGTGGAGCTACAACAAAATAACTGGTCTCTAAAACTGCACAAGGAAATTCCCACTGCAGGCAGCAGTCAACTCAGTGTACTTCCATAAAAAGGTCTGTGCATACTTCAGTCTTTAAGTTCAAAGAACTATCTGTTATTTTTGTATGCTTTCAGTCTGCCCCACAGCTTTGATAGTAAACAAAGTAAGCCTTGGCATTCCAACTTCAGTCGTCAATAGAATTGCAGCCAAGAGCCTGCTGGAGCCTGAGGTTTAGAACTGCTTACACAAGGAGTCAGTAACTATTCAGGAAACAGAATCATGCAGTCAGTACTTCAACCACCAGACACTCTTCAGGTGAAAGGCATTACAGAATTAGGTAATATTACATATCTATCCTTTCTCAGGAAGAATAATTAAGTAATCTATTTATAATATTCAGAAATCATATGTGTTGTGCTGGAAAATTCAAATGCAAACTTCTAATTTAATACATCCAATATGTTATGCTTTGGAACATCATGCTTAATGTTTCTTGCAGTAGTTTTGAAACACTCTTAAGGGTGTAAGAGTTGTTACACAAACCACTCACACTCTCTCAATTAAATTGAACTAACAATTACAAGATTCATTATCTAAATATTTGTTCAATGTGTGTAAGACGCAACTTAACCCAGCATGTAGAATCAGGATAGGAATTGGAGAGAGAGGTATTGATTATGATCAAGTATACATATATTTTGTTTCCTAGTGACAGAACACAGTTCACAGTAATCCTCTTAGCATAAATAATAAAAAGTAATAAAAACCCCTTATAAACATGGAGAAAACCTAAAAAACACAAACTAGCTTTAGGACTGTGTCTGGATATCTGTCTGAACCTAAGGTTTTTTTGAGGTAAGTAGTGGGAAATTATATTTAATTTCCAAAGCCTGGTATTGTACCACTACCACCATAGAAGCTGTTTAATTATGTACTTGACAGATTTAAAATATGCTAAACTTGGATTTTAATCATCAAATTTGTTGAAAAAAAATCTTGAGTCATATAGGGTTGGCTAAGAGAAGCCAATAATAACAAAGAAATGGAAACTAAATCTTTTAAAACTCAAGGTATACCTACTATGGAAGCACTACTTTTTATCTTTTTTATTATTTGCTCCTTTTTAAATTAAAAGTAATCATTATTGGTTAGATTGCTACTGCAGATATGCAAGATCCAGCTTCATATTCATCCTCTGTGAATTCAAACCCAGATCCCGTTTCTTTCCTCTTTATGATAGTGATGGAGAGAGATGGTAAGAGGCAAGAAGATTCTCAGGTTGGATGGAGAGAGAAAATTTCTACAAGGACTGACACAGAAAAGATGGCCAACATCCGTACTAGATTAGGCAAAGGCTCTTCTAATTCAGTGTCCTACTGAGAGCAGTAACAGATTTTTAATGAAAGAATAAGAGTTTTTCCAGACCTCACTGAAATGTGTAGTATCTTTCAATGCCTGGAAAATCCCAGATAGCGGTATTCCTTTATGGCAGCTTTTTAGGTTTATGCAGCTCCTTGTGTACTTTATCTGTAGTGATAAAACACCTTAGCTTCAGTCTATTCAGATAGTTTGTCCACAACGTATCTAGTTTGCTTAAGTTTTTATTCCCATATAAGTTAGGCCATGGAATTAAATAAATGTTTGGGAAAAGAGTTGATTCAATACAATTTTACAAATACTAAAGACAGGATTGGTCTTAGATTATTTACAACCTTACAACTGTTACAGCATTACAATATATTCTATAAGCTACTGATAAAATGATTTTGTTCATTTTATACCTAACTCAAGTCATAGCATATTTTAATGACAAATGGATTTAATTTTAGTGTTAAGTATTCATTTTGATTTATCTTAGACTTGAAACCTGACAACTTCTCTTTTCCTAGTTCCTTCCTTTTAGGACAGGCTTTTTGTGGCATAGGATTTTGGAATTTTCCTCCTAGTTTTCCTTCAGTTCTGGCAGTCAAATTTATCTCCCTATCAGATTTTGCCTTTTCATTTGATTCTCAAGGATATTCATTATGGATCTTCCTTGAACTTCCATCCATTTTTACATCTCCTTAACAGCCTCTCATTTGCTTGCATTTTGAACATAACTCTTTTTTCCTCTCTTGTTGCTGATATTAAAACTAATATTATTCAGCAAAAGACAAATGACCTTCCTCCAGTTGTAAATTTTTTTTATTAATAACACTGTAAACAAAAAATAATTTCTAAGAAATTTACAGATGAGTAATATTTGTGAAGAATGATCTTTTTTACACTGCTTATCCTGCTGTGAAACTCAGACCAATAGTAAATACCAAGAGTAAATACAGTGATTCACAGACGGATACCACCTGTCTTACCCACCTTAACCATAGGCATGAAGGGTGCAGCCCTCTGTAAAGCTCACAGATGAAATTTTCCTTTACAGCTTCAATTTCTATAAAACATGTATGCTATCTCAGAGGTGAATTTTACTTGTAGACAGGGAAGAAACTGGTTTCTGTTTGTCTTATTTATATCTCACAATCTTTTAATATGCAATTGCAGCCAACCCTCACTGTCTGCATCAATCTCATATTTTTCCCAGAAATCTTATTTCACATTTGTTTTAATCACTAATTATCTAGTAGAACTGCACAGTATAATGATGACGACTATCTTCATCATTAGAAAACATGGAGAACTAAGACTGATATAAGAAAGCTGACTTTTCCTGAGCCAGAACGTAGTCTCTGAGGCTCCCTTGCAGCAGGGTCTACCTCACAAATTCTACCCTTCTCATTCCAGGCCCTGCAAGTCTAGCTTGTAGAGTGATTATTCCATATAGCAATATTTGTGTATGGGATGTATAACCGAAGCAAGAAAAACTAGTCATGGAATATCATTTACTAGAAACAGCTTTCTTGTTTACTGAGCTTATGTATTCTTTTATTAGGCACCCAGACAGGAGTAAAGCACTTCTTGAGAAAAAGTATACAACATGCATTTGGAAGACTAAAGGGTGAATAAATACAAGACCCAGATATGTAGGCTAGAAACTAATGAGAAATACCTGTTTCTCATGGCAGCTGCTTGCTGTGCTTTACATAATCTTTCCGAGAACAAAGGAGAGAGGTTTGCAGATACGGAGAGAAGACAGATAGAACATGATGAACTTACTTGAACATTTTGAGAAGCCCAAATGAAGACTGTGAAATGCTACAATTATTCAGGAACACAGAAACAGAGATCTGTTGTGTTTCTTCTATTGCACAATGTTTACGCTTACAACCAGTTCATTCTGCAGAGGAGTATGTATACAACAGTGAACACAAGGATGTAATCTGATCTATTTTGGATTTTATTATTGCGCTATTATTTACTTTTTGAGTAGATATGCATATTTGTGTGAACTAAAAATGTTATTTTACATAATTGTTCAAGATACTGAACAATGAACATAAGCACATTCTGTAGAATTTTAATAATTGAAAGTATCGGTGACAATAACAGCACTGCATATTATTTAAATTATAAAATTGTGCTGTTTTAAAATGCTGTAACACCCTTATGTTTACAGAATGAAGTAATCAGGTTTGTTCTCAAAGTCACAAGTTAGGTGGACGTATGTGTCTTTCACATCTCTGGATGCTGGCTAAAACACACCTTCATGGGTCAGGAGTTTAGGTAACGGGAAACTTTCTATTGTTCTCCCTTCTGGAAAACTTAAATTTTGAAAGTTTGTGTTTAAGGTAAATGGCTGTAGTCAGATCACATTGGGACAGTAGTGTATACTTCTCACATTTAATGCTGTGCTGTGAAATCACTGGCTCATCGATGGTCTTTTCTCTGTTATCATTATGAGTGTTTCCTTCAACATCTTTGTTGTGATGTGCACAAATATGGCATCATTTAAAGTTCTTTCATATGCATAGGTATTGTCAGTGTTGGTACTTTTGTCAGTGAGGTCACCTGTATAGAAAAGAATATAGGCCACTAGTTACTGTCAAAGCTGTAGCCTCCTTGCCAACATCAGGAAGTTTTCTTCATTTTTTTGATTCCTCTTAGCTCTTAACAGCTTGTTGCAGTCTTGGGGTTTGCAACTGTCATCATCCTCCTCCTTATTTTTGTGGAGAACTCTTGCGATTGTGAAGTATAGTGGCAAGGGATGGGTAGATTATTAAATGAGAGGATGACTGCAATCTAAGCAACAGTGGAGAAAAATCTGACCAATAATTACAAGATACCTCTGCATATTGCCAGTGGGGTTTGCAGGATCTGGGTGACAAAAGTAAATCCTGTGCGTGTGCACTTCTATTATTTTGTCCTCAATTTA